>NC_143141.1:415000-560000 GCF_059928025.1 Delphinapterus leucas
CCCTAACACGTACGCTCACTCTAAACCGTTGTCGTGCCCTAACCTGTACCCTAAACCGTCCCCGTCCCCTAAACCTAACCCTAACCCTAACCCTAACCCTAACACTTACCCGAAGCCTTACCCTCACCCATCCCCTAATCCTAACCCGTAGCCTAACACTAACCCGTACCCTAACACGTACGCTCACCCTAAACCGTTGTCGTACACTAACCTGTACCCTAAACCGTCCCCATCCCCTAACCCTAACCCTAACCCTAACCCTAACCCTAACCCTAACCCTTACCCAAAGGCTTACCCTCACCCGTCTCCTATTCCTAACCCGTACGCTAACACTAACCCGTACCCTAACACGTACGCTCACTCTAAACCGTTGTCGTGCCCTAACCTGTACCCTAAACCGTCCCCGTCCCCATCCCCGTCCCCTAACCCTAACCCTAACCCTAACCCTTACCCGAAGACTTACCCTCACCCGTCCCCTAATCCTAACCCATACGCTAACACTAACCCGTACCCTAACACGTACGCTCACCCTAAACCGTTGTCGTACCCTAACCTGTACCCTAAACCGTCGCCGTCCCCGTTCTCGTCCCCTAACCCTAACCCTAACCCTAACCCTTACCCGAAGCCTTACCCTCACCCGTCCCCTAATCCTAACCCGTACGCTAACACTAACCCGTACCCTAACACGTACGCTCACCCTAAACCGTTGTCGTACCCCAAACTGTACCCTAAACCGTCCCCGTCCCCTAAAGCTAACCCTAACCCTAACCCTAACCCTAACCCTTACCCGAAGCCTTACCCTCACCTGTCCCCTAATCCTAACCCGCAGGCTAACACTAACCCATACCCTAACACGTACGCTCACCCTTAACCGTTGTCGTACCCTAACCTGTACCCTAAACCGTCCCCGTCCCCTAATCCTAACCCTAAACCTAACCCTAACCCTAACCCTAAACCTTACCCGAAGCCTTACCCTCACCCGTCCCCTAATCCTAACCCGTACGCTAACACTAACCCGTACCATAACACGTACGCTCACCCTAAACCGTTGTCGTACCCTAACCTGTACCCTAAACCGTCCCCGTCCCCTAACCCTAACCCTAACCCTAACCCTAACACTTACCCGAAGCCTTACCCTCACCCGTCCACTAATCCTAACCCGTACGCTAACACTAACCCATACCCTACCACGTACGCTCATCCTAAACCGTTGTCGTACCCTAACCTGTACCCTAAACCGTCCCCGTCCCCTAACCCTAACCCTAACCCTAACCCTAACCCTTACCCGAAGCCTTACCCTCACCCGCCGCCTAATCCTAACCCGTACGCTAACACTAACCCGTACCCTAACACGTACGCTCACTCTAAACCGTTGACGTACCCTAAACTGTACCCTAAACCGTCCCCGTCCCCGTCCCCTAAACCTAACCCTAACCCTAACCCTAACCCTTACCCGAAACCTTACCCTCACCCGTCCCCTAATCCTAACTCGTACGCTAACACTAACCCGTACCCTAACACGTACGCTCACCCTAAACCGTTGTCGTACCCTAACCTGTACCCTAAACCGTCCCCGTCCCCTAACCCTAACCCTAACCCTAACCCTAACCCTTAACCGAAGCCTTACCCTCACCCGTCCCCTAATCCTAACCCGTACGCTAACACTAACCCGTACCCTAACACGTACACTCACCGTAAACTGTTGTCGTACCCTAACCTGTACCCTAAACCGTCCCCGTCCCCTAACCCTAACCCTAACCCTAACCCTTACCCGAAGCCTTACCCTCACCCGTCCCCTAATCCTAACCCGTACGCTAACACTAACCCGTACCCTAACACGTACGCTCACCCTATACCGTTGTTGTACCCTAACCTGTACCCTAAACCGTCCCTGTCCCCTAACCCTAACCCTAACCCTAACCCTAACCCTAACCCTTACCCGAAGCCTTACCCTCACCCGTCCCCTAATCCTAACCCTTACGCGAAAACTAACCCATACCCTAACACGTACGCTCAACCTAAACCGTTGTAGTACCCTAACCTGTACCCTATACCGTCCCCGTCCCCTAACCCTAACCCTAACCCTAACCCTAACCCTTACCCGAAGCCTTACCCTCACCCGTCCCCTAATCCTAACCCGTACGCTAACACTAACCCGTACCCTAACACGTACGCTCACCCTAAACCGTTGTCGTACACTAACCTGTACCCTAAACCGTCCCCGTCCCCGTCCACGTCCCCTAACCCTAACCCTCACCCTAACCCTTACCCGAAGCCTTACCCTCACCCGTCCCCTAATCCTAACCCGTATGCTAACACTAACCCGTACCCTAACACGTACGATCACCCTAAACCATTGTCGTACCCTAACCTGTACCCTAAACCGTCCCCGTCCCCTAACCCTAACCCTAACCCTAACCCTAACCCTAGCCCTTACCCGAAGCCTTACCCTCACCCGTCCCCTAATCCTAACCCGTACACTAACACTAACCCGTACCCTAACACGTACGCTCACCCTAAACCGTTGTCGTGCCCTAACCTGTACCCTAAACCGTCCCCGTCCCCGTCCCCTAACCCTAACCCTAACCCTAACCCTAACCCTTACCCGAAGCCTTACCCTCACTCGTCCCCTAATCCTAACCCGTACGCTAACACTAACCCGTACCCTAACACATACGCTCACCCTAAACCGTTGTCGAACCCTAACCTGTACCCTAAATCGTCCCCGTCCCCGTCCCCGTCCCCTAACCCTAACCCTAACCCTAACCCTAACCCTTACCCGAAGCCTTCCCTCACCCGTCCCCTAATCCTAACCCGTACGCTAACACTAACACGTACCCTAACACGTATGCTCACCCTAAACCGTTCTCATACCCTAACGTGTACCCTAAACAATTCCCGTCCCCTAACCCTAACCCTAACCCTAACCCTAAACCTTACCCGAAGCCTTACCCTCACCCGTCCCCTAATCCTAACGCGTACGCTAACACTAAACCGTACCGTAACACGTACGCTCACCCTAAACCGTTGTCGTACCCTAACCTGTACCCTAAACCGTCCCCGTCCCCTAACCCTAACCCTAACCCTAACCCTTAACCGAAGCCTTACCCTCACCCGTCCCCTAATCCTAACCCGTACGCTAACACTAACCCATACCCTAACACGTACGCTCACCCTAAACCGTTGTCGTACACTAACCTATACCCTAAACCGTCCCCGTCTCCGTCCCCGTCCCCTAACCCTAACCCTAACCCTAACCCTTACCCGAAGCCTTACCCTCACCCGTCCCCTAATCCTAACCCGTACGCTAACACTAACCCGTACCCTAACACGTACGCTCACCCTAAACAGTTGTCGTACCCTAACCTGTACCCTAAACCGTCCCCGTCCCCTAACCCTAACCCTAACCCTAACCCTAACCCTAACCCTTACCCGAAACCTTACCCTCACCCGTCCCCTAATCCTAACCCGTACGCTAACACTAACCCGTACCCTAACACGTACGCTCACCCTAAACCGTTGTCGTACCCTAACCTGTACCCTAAACCGTCCCCATCCCCTAACCCTAACCCTAACCCTAACCCTAACCCTTACCCGAAGCCTTACCCTCACCCGTCCCCTAATCCTAATCCGTACGCTAACACTAAACCGTACCCTAACACGTACGCTCACCCTAAACCGTTGTCGTAGCCTAACCTGTACCCTAAACCGTCCCCGTCCCCTAACCCTAACCCTAACCCTAACCCTAACCCTAACCCTTACCCGAAGCCTTACTCTCACCCTTCCCCTAATCCTAACCCATACGCTGACACTAACCCGTACCCTAACACGTACGCTCACCCTAAACCGTTGTCGTACCCTAACCTGTACGCTAAACCGTCCCCGTCCCCTAACCCTAACCCTAACCCTAACCCTAACCCTAACCTTTACCCGAAGCCTTACCCTCACCCGTCCCCTATTCCTAACCCGTACGCTAACACTAACCCATACCCTAACACTTACGCTCACCCTAAACCGTTGTCGTACCCTAACCTGTACCCTAAACCGTCCCCGTCCCCTAACCCTAACCCTAACCCTAACCCTAACCCTTACCCGAAGCCTTACCCTCACCCGTCCCCTAATCCTAACCCGTACGCTAACACTAACCCGTACCCTAACACGTACGCTCACCCTAAACCGTTGTCGTACCCTAACCTGTACCCTAAACCGTCCCCGTCCCCTAACCCTAACCCTAACCCTAACCCTAACCCTTACCCGAAGCCTTACCCTCACCCGTCCCCTAATCCTAACCCATACGCTAACACTAACCCATACCCTAACACGTACGCTCACCCTAAACCGTTGTCGTACCCTAACTTGTACCATAAACATTGCCCGTCCCCTAACCCTAACCCTAACCCTAACCCTAAACCTTACCCGAAGCCTTACCCTCACCCGTCCCCTAATCCTAACCGTACGCTAACACTAAACAGTACCCTAACACGTACGCTCACCCTAAACCGTTGTTGTACCCTAACCTGTACCCTAAACCGTCCCCATCCCCTAACCCTAACCCTAACACTAACCCGAACCCTAACCCTTACCCGAAGCCTTACCCTCACACGTCCCCTAATCCTAACCCGTACGCTAACACTAACCCGTACCCTTACACGTACGCTCACTCTAAACCATTGTCGTACCCTAACCTGTACCCTAAACCGTCCCCGTCCCCTAACACTAACCCTAACCCGAACCCTAACACTTACCTGAAGACTTACCGTCACCCGCCACCTAATCCTAACCCGTACGCTAACACTAACCCGTACCCTAACACGTACGCTCACCTTAAACCGTTGTCGTACCCTACCCTGTACCCTAAACCGTGCCCGTCCCCGTCCCCAACCCTAACCCTAACCCTAACCCTAACCATTACCCGAAGCCTTACCCTCACCCGTCCCGTAATCCTAACCCGTACGCTAAAACTAACCCGTACCCTAACACGTACGCTCACACTAAACCGTTGTCGTACCCTAACCTGTACCCTAAACCGTTCCCGTCCCCTAACCCTAACCCTAACCCTAACCCTAACCCTAACCCTTACCCGAAGCCTTACCCTCACTTGTCCCTTAATCCTAAACCGTACGCTAACACTAACCCGTACCCTAACACGTACGCTCACCCTAAACCGTTGTCGTACCCTAACCTGTACCCTAAACCGTCCCCGGCCCCTAACCGTAACCCTAACCCTAACCCTAAACCTAACCCTTACCCGAAACCTTACCCTCACCCGTCCCCAAATAATAACCCGTACGCTAACACTAACCCGTACCCTAACACGTACGCTCACCCTAAACCGTTTTCGTACCCTAACCTGTACCCTAAACCATCCCCGTCCCCTAACCCTAACCCTAACCCTAACCCTAACCCTTACCCGAAGCCTTACCCTCACCCGTCCCCTAATCCTAACCCGTACGCTAACACTAACCCGTACCCTAACACGTACACTCAACCTAAACCGTTGTCGTACCCTAACCTGTACACTAAACCGTCCCCGTCCCCTAACCCTAACCCTAAACCTAACCCTTACCCGAAGCCTTACACTCACCCGTCCCCTAAACCTAACCCGTACGCTAACACTAACCCGTACCCTAACACGTACGCTCACCCTAAACCGTTGTCGTACCCTAACCTGTACCCTAAACGGTCCCCGTCCCCGTCCCCTAACCCTAATCCTAACCCTAACCCTAACCCTAACCTGAAGCCTTACCCTCACCCGTCCCCTAATCCTTACCGTAGGCTAACACTAACCCGTACCCTAACACGTACGCTCACCCTAAACCGTTGTCGTACCCTAACCGTTACCCTAAACCGTCCCCGTCCCCTAAACCTAACCCTAACCCTAAACCTAACCCTAACCCTTACCCGAAGCCTTACCCTCACCCGTCCCCTAATTCTAACCCGTACGCTAACACTAACCCGTACCCTAAAACGTACGCTCACACTAAACCGTTGTCGTACCCTAACCTGTACCCTAAACCGTCCCCATCCCTAACCCTAACCCTAACCCTAACCCTAACCCTTACCCGAAGCCTTACCCTCACCCGTCCCCTAATCCTAACCCGTACGCTAACACTAACCCGTACCCTAACACGTACGCTCAACCTAAACAGTTGTCGTACCCTAACCTATACCCTAAACCTTCCCCGTCCCCTAAACCTAACCCTAACCCTAACCCTAACCCTAACCCTTACCCGAAACCTTACCCTCACCCGTCCCCTAATCCTAACCCGTACGCTGACACTAACCCGTACGCTAACACGTACGCTCACCCTAAACCATTGTCGTACCCTAACCTGTACCCTAAACCGTCCCCGTCCCCGTCCCCGTCCCCTAACCCTAACCCTAACCCTAACCCTTACCCGAAGCCTTACCCTCACCCGTCCCCTAATCCTAACCCGTACGCTAACACTAACCCGTACCCTAACACGTACGCTCACCCTAAACCGTTGTCGTACCCTAACCTGTACCCTAAACCGTCCCCGTCCCCGTCCCCTAACCCTAAACCTAACCCTAACCCTAACCCTTACCCGAAGCCTTATCCTCACCCGTCCCCTAATCCTAAACCGTACGCTAACCCTAACCTGTACCCTAACACGTACGCTCACCCTAAACCGTTGTCGTACCCTAACCTGTACCCTAAACCGTCCCCGTCCCCGTCCCCTAACCCTAATCCGAACCCTAACCCTTACCCGAAAACTTACACTCACCCGTCCACTAATCTTAACCCGTACGCTAACACTAACCCGTACCCTAACACGTGCGCTCACCCAAAACCGTTGTCGTACCCTAACCTGAACCCTAAACCGTCCCCGTCCCCGTCCCCTAACCGTAACCCTAACCCTAACCCTTACCCGAAGCCTTACCCTCACCCGTCCCCTAATCCTAACCCGTACGCTAACACTAACCCGTACCCTAACACGTACGCTCACCCTAAACCGTTGTCGTACCGTAACCTGTACCCTAAACCGTCCCCGTCCCCTAACCCTAACCCTAACCCTAACCCTAACCCTAACCCTTACCCGAAGCCTTACCCGCACCCGTCCCTTAATCCTAACCTGTACGCTAACACTAACCCGTACCCTAACACGTACGCTCCCCCTAAACCGTTGTCGTACCCTAACCTGTACCCTAAAACGTCCCCGTCCCCTAACCCTAACCCTAACCCTAACCCTAACCCTAACCCTTACCCGAAGCCTTACCCTCACCCGTCCCCTAATCCTAAACCGTAGGCTAACACTAACCCGTACCCTAACACGTACGCTCACCCTAAACCGTTGTCGTACCCTAACTTGTACCCTAAACCTTCCCCGTCCCCGTCCCCTTCCCCTAACCCTAACCCTAACCCTAACCTTTACCCGAAGCCTTACCCTCACCCGTACCCTAATCCTAACCCGTACGTTAACACTAACCCATACCCTAACACGTACGCTCACCCTAAACCGTTGTCGTACCCTAACCTGTACCCTAAAACCTCCCCGTCCCCTAACCCTAACCCTAACCCTAATCCTAACCCTAACCCTTACCCGAAGCCTTACCCTCACCTGTCCCCTAATCCTAACCCGTACGCTAACACTAACCCGTACCCTAACACGTACGCTCACCCTAAACCGTTGTCGTACCCTAACCTCTACCCTAAACCGTCCCCGTGCCCTAAACCTAACCCTAACCCTAAACCTAACCCTAACCCTGACCCGAAGCCTTACCCTCTCCCGTCCCCTACTCCTACCCCGTACGCTAACACTAACCCGTACCCTAACACGTACGCTCACCCTAAACCGTTGTCGTACCCTAACCTGTACACTAAACCGTCCCCGTTCTCTAACCCTAACCCTAACCCTAACCATAACCCTAACCCTTACCCGAAGCCTTACCCTCACCCGTCCCCTAATCCTAACCAGTACGCTAACACTAACCCGTACCCTAACACGTACGCACACCCTATACCGTTGTTGTACCCTAACCTGTACCCTAAACCGTCCCCGTCCCCTAACCCTAACCCTAACCCTAACCCTAACCCTAACCCTTACCCGAAGCCTTACCCTCACCCGTCCCCTAATCCTAACCCGTACGCGAAAACTAACCCATACCCTAACACGTACGCTCAACCTAAACCGTTGTAGTACCCTAACCTGTACCCTAAACCGTCCCCGTCCCCTAACCCTAACCCTAACCCTAACCCTAACCCTTACCCGAAGCCTTACCCTCACCCGTCCCCTAATCCTAACCCGTACGCTAACCCTAACCCGTACCCTAACACGTACGCTCACCCTAAAACGTTGTCGTACACTAACCTGTACCCTAAACCGTCGCCGTCCCCGTCCACGTCCCCTAACCCTAACCCTCACCCTAACCCTTACCCGAAGCCTTACCCTCACCCGTCCCCTAATCCTAACCCGTATGCTAACACTAACCCGTACCCTAACACGTACGATCACCCTAAACCATTGTCGTACCCTAACCTGTACCCTAAACCGTCCCCGTCCCCTAACCCTAACCCTAACCCTAACCCTAACCCTAACCCTTACCCGAAGCCTTACCCTCACCCGTCCCCTAATCCTAACCCGTACGCTAACACTAACCCGTACCCTAACACGTACGCTCACCCTAAACCGTTGTCGTACACTAACCTGTACCCTAAACCGTCCCCGTCCCCGTCCCCTAACCCTAACCCTAACCCTAACCCTAACCCTTACCCGAAGCCTTACCCTCACCTGTCCCCTAATCCTAACCCGTACGCTAACACTAACCCGTACCCTAACACGTACGCTCACCCTAAACCGTTGTCGTACCCTAACCTGTGCCCTAAACCGTCGCCGTCTCCTAACCCTAACCCTAACCCTAACCCTAACCCTTACCCGAAGCCTTACCCTCTACCGTCCCCTAATCCTAACCCGTACGCTAACACTAACCCGTACCCTAACACGTACGCTCACCCGAAACCTTTGTCGTACACTAACCTGTACCCTAAACCGTCCCCGTCCCCTAACCCTAACCCTAAACCTAACCCTAACCCTAACCCTTACCCGAAGCCTTACCCTCACCCGTCCCCTAATCCTAACCCGTACGCTAACAATAACTCGTACCCTAACACGTACGCTCACCCTAAACCGTTGTCGTACCCTAACCTGTACCCTAAACCGTCCCCGTCCCCTAACCCTAACCCTAACCCTTACCCTTACCCGAGGCCTTACCCTCAACCGTCCCCTAATCCTAACCCGTACGCTAACACTAACCCGTACCCTAACACGTACGCTCACCCTACACCGTTGTTGTACCCTAACCTGTACCCTAAACCGTCCCCGTCCCCTAACCCTAAACCTAAACCTAACCCTAACCCTAACCCTTACCCGAAGCCTTACACTCACCCGTCCCCTAATACTAACCCGTACGCTAACACTAACCCGTACCCTAACACGTACGCTCACCCTAAACCGTTGTCGTACACTAAGCTCTACCCTAAACCGTCCTCGTCCCCTAAACCTAACCCTAACCCTAACCCTAACCTTACCCGAAGCCTTACCCTCACCCGTCCCCTAATCCTAACCCGTACGCTAACACTAACCCGTACCCTAACACGTACGCTCACCGTAAACAGTGGTCGTACCCTAACCTGTACCCTAAACCGTCCCCGTCCCCGTCCCCATCCCCTAACCCTAACCCTAACCCTTACCCGAAGCCTTACCCTCACCCGTCCCCTAATCCTAACCCGTACGCTAACACTAACCCGTACCCTAACACGTACGCTCACCCTAAACAGTTGTCGTACCCTAACCTGTACCCTAAACCGTCCCCGTCCCCTAACCCTAACCCTAAACCTAACCCTAACCCTAACCCTTACCCGAAGCCTTACCCTCTACCGTCCCCTAATCCTAACCCGTACGCTAACACTAACCCGTACCCTAACACGTACGCTCACCCTAAACCTTTGTCGTACACTAACCTGTACCCTAAACCGTCCCCGTCCCCTAACCCTAACCCTAAACCTAACCCTAACCCTAACCCTTACCCGAAGCCTTACCCTCACCCGTCCCCTAATCCTAACCCGTACGCTAACAATAACTCGTACCCTAACACGTACGCTCACCCGAAACCGTTGTCGTACCCTAACCTGTACCCTAAACCGTCCCCGTCCCCGTCCCCTAACCCTAACCCTAACCCTTACCCTTACCCGAGGCCTTACCCTCAACCGTCCCCTAATCCTAACCCGTACGCTAACACTAACCCGTACCCTAACACGTACGCTCACCCTACACCGTTGTTGTACCCTAACCTGTACCCTAAACCGTCCCCGTCCCCTAACCCTAAACCTAAACCTAACCCTAACCCTAACCCTTACCCGAAGCCTTACCCTCACCCGTCCCCTAATACTAACCCGTACGCTAACACTAACCCGTACCCTAACACGTACGCTCACCCTAAACCGTTGTCGTACCCTAACCTCTACCCTAAACCGTCCTCGTCCCCTAAACCTAACCCTAACCCTAACCCTAACCTTACCCGAAGCCTTACCATCACCCGTCCCCTAATCCTAACCCGTACGCTAACACTAACCCGTACCCTAACACGTACGCTCACCCTAAACAGTGGTCGTACCCTAACCTGTACCCTAAACCGTCCCCGTCCCCGTCCCCATCCCCTAACCCTAACCCTAACCCTTACCCGAAGCCTTACCCTCAACCGTCCCCTAATCCTAACCCGTACGCTAACACTAACCCGTACCCTAACACGTACGCTCACCCTAAACAGTTGTCGTACCCTAACCTGTACCCTAAACCGTCCCCGTCCCCTAACCCTAAACCTAAACCTAACCCTAACCCTAACCCTTACCCGAAGCCTTACACTCACCCGTCCCCTAATACTAACCCGTACGCTAACACTAACCCGTACCCTAACACGTACGCTCACCCTAAACCGTTGTCGTACACTAAGCTCTACCCTAAACCGTCCTCGTCCCCTAAACCTAACCCTAACCCTAACCCTAACCTTACCCGAAGCCTTACCCTCACCCGTCCCCTAATCCTAACCCGTACGCTAACACTAACCCGTACCCTAACACGTACGCTCACCGTAAACAGTGGTCGTACCCTAACCTGTACCCTAAACCGTCCCCGTCCCCGTCCCCATCCCCTAACCCTAACCCTAACCCTTACCCGAAGCCTTACCCTCACCCGTCCCCTAATCCTAACCCGTACGCTAACACTAACCCGTACCCTAACACGTACGCTCACCCTAAACAGTTGTCGTACCCTAACCTGTACCCTAAACCGTCCCCGTCCCCTAACCCTAACCCTAAACCTAACCCTAACCCTAACCCTTACCCGAAGCCTTACCCTCTACCGTCCCCTAATCCTAACCCGTACGCTAACACTAACCCGTACCCTAACACGTACGCTCACCCTAAACCTTTGTCGTACACTAACCTGTACCCTAAACCGTCCCCGTCCCCTAACCCTAACCCTAAACCTAACCCTAACCCTAACCCTTACCCGAAGCCTTACCCTCACCCGTCCCCTAATCCTAACCCGTACGCTAACAATAACTCGTACCCTAACACGTACGCTCACCCTAAACCGTTGTCGTACCCTAACCTGTACCCTAAACCGTCCCCGTCCCCGTCCCCTAACCCTAACCCTAACCCTTACCCTTACCCGAGGCCTTACCCTCAACCGTCCCCTAATCCTAACCCGTACGCTAACACTAACCCGTACCCTAACACGTACGCTCACCCTACACCGTTGTTGTACCCTAACCTGTACCCTAAACCGTCCCCGTCCCCTAACCCTAAACCTAAACCTAACCCTAACCCTAACCCTTACCCGAAGCCTTACCCTCACCCGTCCCCTAATACTAACCCGTACGCTAACACTAACCCGTACCCTAACACGTACGCTCACCCTAAACCGTTGTCGTACCCTAACCTCTACCCTAAACCGTCCTCGTCCCCTAAACCTAACCCTAACCCTAACCCTAACCTTACCCGAAGCCTTACCCTCACCCGTCCCCTAATCCTAACCCGTACGCTAACACTAACCCGTACCCTAACACGTACGCTCACCCTAAACAGTGGTCGTACCCTAACCTGTACCCTAAACCGTCCCCGTCCCCGTCCCCATCCCCTAACCCTAACCCTAACCCTTACCCGAAGCCTTACCCTCACCCGTCCCCTAATCCTAACCCGTACGCTAACACTAACCCGTACCCTAACACGTACGCTCACCCTAAACAGTTGTCGTACCCTAACCTGTACCCTAAACCGTCCCCGTCCCCTAACCCTAACCCTAACCCTAACCCTAACCCTAACACTTACCCGAAACCTTACCCTCACCCGTCCCCTAATCCTAACCCGTACGCTAACACTAACCCGTACCCTAACACGTACGCTCACCCTAAACCGTTGTCGTACCCTAACCTGTACCCTGAACCGTCCCCATCCACTAACCCTAACCCTAACCCTAACCCTAAACCTTACCCGAAGCCTTACCCTCACCCGTCCCCTAATCCTAACCCGTACGCTAACACTAAACCGTACCCTAACACGTACGCTCACCCTAAACCGTTCTCGTAGCCTAACCTGTACCCTAAACCGTCCCCGTCCCCTAACCCTAACCCTAACCCTAACCCTAACCCTAACCCTTACCCGAAGCCTTACTCTCACCCTTCCCCTAATCCTAACCCATACGCTGACACTAACCCGTACCCTAACACGTACGCTCACCCTAAACCGTTGTCGTACCCTAACCTGTACGCTAAACCGTCCCCGTCCCCTAACCCTAACCCTAACCCTAACCCTAACCCTAACCTTTACCCGAAGCCTTACCCTCACCCGTCCCCTATACCTAACCCGTACGCTAACACTAACCCATACCCTAACACTTACGCTCACCCTAAACCGTTGTCGTACCCTAACCTGTACCCTAAACCGTCCCCGTCCCCGTCCCCTAACCCTAACCCTAACCCTAACCCTTACCCGAAGCCTTACCCTCACCCGTCCCCTAATCCTAACCCGTACGCTAACACTAACCCGTACCCTAACACGTACGCTCACCCTAAACCGTTGTCGTACCCTAACCTGTACCCTAAACCGTCCCCGTCCCCTAACCCTAACCCTAGCCCTAACCCTAACCCTTACCCGAAGCCTTACCCTCACCCGTGCCCTAATCCTAACCCATACGCTAACACTAACCCATACCCTAACAGGTACGCTCACCCTAAACCGTTGTCGTACCCTAACTTGTACCATAAACATTGCCCGTCCCCTAACCCTAACCCTAACCCTAACCCTTACCCGAAGCCTTACCCTCACCCGTCCCCTAATCCTAACCGTACGCTAACACTAAACAGTACCCTAACACGTACGCTCACCCTAAACCGTTGTAGTACCCTAACCTGTACCCTAAACCGTCCCCATCCCCTAACCCTAACCCTAACACTAACCCGAACCCTAACCCTTACCCGAAGCCTTACCCTCACACGTCCCCTAATCCTAACCCGTACGCTAACACTAACCCGTACCCTTACACGTACGCTCACTCTAAACCATTGTCGTACCCTAACCTGTACCCTAAACCTTCCCCGTCCCCTAACACTAACCCTAACCCGAACCCTAACCCTTACCTGAAGACTTACCCTCACCCGCCACCTAATCCTAACCCGTACGCTAACATTAACCCGTACCCTAACACGTACGCTCACCCTAAATCGTTGTCGCACACTAACCTGTACCCTAAACCGTCCCCGTCCCCTAACCCTAACCCTAACCCTAACCCTAACCCTAAACCTTACCCGAAGCCTTACCCTCACCCGTCCCCTAATCCTAACCCGTACGCTAATACTAACCCTTACCCTAACACGTACGCTCACCCTAAAACGTTTTCGTACCCTAACCTGTACCCTAAACCGTCCCCGTCCCCGTCCCCTAACCCTAACCCTAACCCTAACACTAACACTTACCCGAAGCCTTACCCTCACCCGTCCCCTAGTCCTAACCCGTACGCTAACACTAACCCGTACCCTAACACGTACGCTCACCTTAAACCGTTGTCGTACCCTAACCTGTACCCTAAACCGTTCCCGTCCCCTAACCCTAACCCTAACCCTAACCCTAACCCTAACCATTACCCGAAGCCTTACCCTCACCCGTCCCGTAATCCTAACCCGTACGCTAAAACTAACCCATACCCTAACACGTACGCTCACCCTAAACCGTTGTCGTACCCTAACCTGTACCCTAAACCGTTCCCGTCCCCTAACCCTAACCCTAACCCTAACCCTAACCCTAACCCTTACCCGAAGCCTTACCCTCACTTGTCCCTTAATCCTAAACCGTACGCTAACACTAACCCGTACCCTAACACGTACGCTCACCCTAAACCGTTGTCGTACCCTAACCTGTACCCTAAACCGTCCCCGGCCCCTAACCGTAACCCTAACCCTAACCCTAACCCTTACCCGAAGCCTTAACCTCACCCGTCCCCTAATCCTAACCCGTACGCTAACACTAACCCATACCCTAACACGTACGCTCACCCTAAGCCGTTGTCGTACCCTAACCTGTACCCTAAACCGTCCCCGTCCCCTAACCCTAACCCTAACCCTAACCCTAAACCTAACCCTTACCCGAAACCTTACCCTCACCCGTCCCCTAATAATAACCCGTACGCTAACACTAACCCGTACCCTAACACGTACGCTCACCCTAAACCGTTTTCGTACCCTAACCTGTACCCTAAACCATCCCCGTCCTCTAACCCTAACCCTAACCCTAACCCTAACCCTTACCCGAAGCCTTACCCTCACCGTCCCCTAATCCTAACCCGTACGCTAACACTAACCCGTACCCTAACACGTACACTCAACCTAAACCGTTGTCGTACCCTAACCTGTACACTAAACCGTCCCCGTCCCCTAACCCTAACCCTAAACCTAACCCTTTCCCGAAGCCTTACACTCACCCGTCCCCTAAACCTAACCCGTACGCTAACACTAACCCGTACCCTAACACGTACGCTCACCCTAAACCGTTGTCGTACCCTAACCTGTACCCTAAACGGTCCCCGTCCCCGTCCCCTAACCCTAATCCTATCCCTAACCCTAACCCTAACCCGAAGCCTTACCCTCACCCGTCCCCTAATCCTAACCGTAGGCTAACACTAACCCGTACCCTAACACGTACGCTCACCCTAAACCGTTGTCGTACCCTAACCGGTACCCTAAACCGTCCCCGTCCCCTAAACCTAACCCTAACCCTAACCCTAACCCTAACCCTTACCCGAAGCCTTACCCTCACCCGTCCCCTAATCCTAACCCGTACGGTAACACTAACCCGTACCCTAACACGTACGCTAACCCTAAACCGTTGTCGTACCCTAACCTGTACCCTAAACCGTCCCCGTCCCCTAACCCTAACCCTAACCCTAACCTTAACCCTAACCCTTACCCGAAGCCTTACCCTCACCCGTCCCCTAATCCTAACCCGTACGCTAACACTAACCCGTACCCTAAAACGTACGCTCACACTAAACCGTTGTCGTACCCTAACCTGTACCCTAAACCGTCCCCATCCCTAACCCTAACCCTACCCCTAACCCTAACCCTTACCCGAAGCCTTACCCTCACCCGTCCACTAATCCTAACCCGTACGCAAACACTAACCCGTACCCTAACACGTACGCTCAACCTAAACAGTTGTCGTACCCTAACCTATACCCTAAACCTTCCCCGTCCCCTAAACCTAACCCTAAACCTAACCCTAACCCTAACCCTTACCCGAAGCCTTACCCTCACCCATCCCCTAATCCTAACCGTAGGCTAACACTAACCCGTACCCTAACACGTACGCTCACCCTAAACCATTGTCGTACACTAACCTGTACCCTAAACCGTCCCCGTCCCCGTCCCCGTCCCCTAACCCTAACCCTAACCCTAACCATTACCCGAAGCCTTACCCTCACCCGTCCCCTAATCCTAACCCGTACGCTAACACTAACCCGTACCCTAACACGTACGCTCACCCTAAACCGTTGTCGTACCCTAACCTGTACCCTAAACCGTCCCCGTCCCCGTCCCCTAACCCTAACCCTAACCCTAACCCTAACCCTTACCCGAAGCCTTATCCTCACCCGTCCCCTAATCCTAAACCGTACGCTAACCCGAACCCGTACCCTAACACGTACGCTCACCCGAAACCTTTCTCGTACCCTTACCTGTACCCTAAACAGTCCCCGTCCCCGTCCCCTAACCTTAACCTTAATCCTAACCCTTACCCGAAGCCTTACACTCACCCGTCGCCTAATCCTAAACTGTACGCTAACACTAACCCGTACCCTAACACGTACGCTCACCCTAAATCTTTGTCGTACCCTAACCTGTACCCTAAACCGTCCCCGTCCCCTAAATCTAACCCTAACCCTAACCCTAACCCTAACCCTTACCCGAAGCCTTACCCTCACCCGTCCCCTAATCCTAAACCGTACGCTAACACTAAAACGTACCCTAACACGTACGCTCACCCTAAACCGTTGTCGTACTCTAACCTGTACCCTAAACCGTCCCCGTCCCCTAACCCTAACCCTAACCCTAACCCTTACCCGAAGCCTTACCCTCACCCGTCCCCTAATCCTAACCCGTACGCTGACACTAACCCGTAACCTAACACGTACGCTCACCCTAAACCGTTGTCGTACCCTAACCTGTACCCTAAACCGTCCCCGTCCCCTAACCCTAACCCTAACCCTAACCCTATCCCTAAACCTTACCCGAAGCCTTACACTCACCCGTCCTCTAATCCTAACCCGTACGCTAACACTAAACCGTACCCTAACACGTACGCCCACCCTAAACCGTTGTCGTACCCTAACCTGTACCCTAAACCGTCCCCGTCCCCTAACCCTAACCCTAACACTAACCGTAACCCTTACCCGTAGCCTTACCCTCACCCGTCACCTAATCCTAACCCGTACGCTAATACTAACCCGTACCCTAACACGTACGCTCACCCTAAACCGTTGTCGTACACTAACCTGTACCCTAAACCGTCCCCGTCCCCGTCCCCTAACCCTAACCCTAAGCCTAAACCTAACCCTTACCCGAAGCCTTACCCTCACCCTTCCCCTAATCCTAACCCGTACGCTAACACTAACCCGTACCATAACACGTACGCTCACCCTAAACCGTTGTCATACCCTAACCTGTACTCTAAACCGTCCCCGCCCCGTCCCCTAACCCTAACCCTAACCCTAATCCTAAACCTTACCCGAAGCCTTATCCTCACCCGTCCCGTAATCCTAAACCGTACGCTAACCCTAACCTGTACCCTAACACGTACGCTCACCCTAAACCGTTGTCGTACCCTAACCTGTACCTAAACCGTCCCCGTCCCCGTCCCCTAACCCTAATCCGAACCCTAACCCTTACCCGAAAACTTACACTCACCCGTCCACTAATCCTAACCCGTACGCTAACACTAACCCGTACCCTAACACGTGCGCTCACCCAAAACCGTTGTCGTACCCTAACCTGTACCCTAAACCGTCCCCGTCCCCGTCCCCTAACCGTAACCCTAACCCTAACCCTTACCCGAAGCCTTACCCTCACACGTCCCCTAATCCTAACCCGTACGCTAACACTAACCCGTACCCTAACACGTACGCTCACCCTAAACCGTTGTCGTACCGTAACCTGTACCCTAAACCGTCCCCGTCCCCTAACCCTAACCCTAACCCTAACCCTAACCCTAACCCTTACCCGAAGCCTTACCCGTACCCGTCCCTTAATCCTAACCTGTACGCTAACACTAACCCGTACCCTAACACGTACGCTCCCCCTAAACCGTTGTCGTACCCTAACCTGTACCCTAAACCGTCCCCGTCCCCTAACCCTAACCCTAACCCTAACCCTAACCCTAACCCTTACCCGAAGCCTTACCCTCACCCGTCCCCTAATCCTAAACCGTAGGCTAACACTAACCCGTACCCTAACACGTACGCTCACCCTAAACCGTTGTCGTACCATAACCGGTACCCTAAACCGTCCCCGTCCGCTAACCCTAACCCTAACCCTAACCCTAACCCTAACCCTTACCCGTAGCCTTACCCTCACCCGTCCCCTAATCCTAACCCGTACGCTAACACTAACCTGTACCCTAACACGTACGCTCACCCTAAACCGTTGTCATACCCTAACCTGTACCCTAAACCGTCCCCGTCCCCTAACCCTAACCCTAACCCTAACCTTAACCCTAACTCTTACCCGAAGCCTTACCCTCACAAGTCCCCTAATCCTAACCCGTACGCTAACACTAACCCATACCCTAACACGTACGCTCACCCTAATCCGTTGTCGTACCCTAACCTGTACCCTAAACCTTCCCCGTCCCCTGACCCTAACCCTAACCCTAACCCTAACCCTAACCCTTACCCGAAGCCTTACCCTCACCCGTCCCCTAATCCTAACCCGTACGCTGACACTAACCCATACCCTAACACGTACGCTCACCCTAAACCGTTGTCGTACCCTAACCTGTACTCTAAACCGTCCCCTTCCCCTAACCCTAACCCTAACCCTAACCCTTACCCGAAGGCTGACACTCACCCGTCCCCTAATCCTGACCCGTACGCTAACACTACCCCGTACCCTAACACGTACGCTCACCCTAAACCCTTGTCGTACCCTAACCTGTACCCTAAACCGTCCCCGACCCCTAACCCTAACCCTAACCCTAACCCTTACCCGAAGCCTTACCCTCACTCGTCCTCTAATCCTAACCCGTACGCTAACACTAACCCGTACCCTAACACGTACGCTCACCCTAAACCGTTGCCTTACCCTAACCTGTACCCTAAACCGTCCCCGTCCCCTAACCCTAACCCTAACCCTAACCGTAACCCTTACCCGAAGCCTTAACCTCACCCGTCACCTAATCCTAACCCGTACGCTAACACTAACCCGTAACCTAACACGTACGCTCACCCTAAACCGTTGTCGTACCCTAACCTGTACCCTAAACCGTCCCCGTCCCCATCCCCTAACCCTAACCCTAACCCTAAACCTAACCCTTACCCGAAGCCTTACCCTCACCCGTCCCCTAATCCTAACCCGTACGCTAACACTAACCCGTACCCTAAAACGTACGCTCACCCTAAACCGTTGTCGTACCCTAACTTGTACCCTAAACCTTCCCCGTCCCCGTCCCCTTCCCCTAAACCTAACCCTAACCCTAACCTTTACCCGAAGCCTTACCCTCACCCGTACCCTAATCCTAACCCGTACGTTAACACTAACCCATACCCTAACACGTACGCTCACCCTAAACCGTTGTCGTACCCTAACATGTACCCTAAAACCTCCCCGTCCCCTAACCCTAACCCTAACCCTAATCCTAACCCTAACCCTTACCCGAAGCCTTACCCTCACCTGTCCCCTAATCCTAACCCGTACGCTAACACTAACCCGTACCCTAACACGTACGCTCACCCTAAACCGTTGTCGTACACTAACCTCTACCCTAAACCGTCCCCGTCCGCTAACCCTAACCCTAACCCTAACCCTAACCCTAACCCTTACCCGTAGCCTTACCCTCACCCGTCCCCTAATCCTAACCCGTACGCTAACACTAACCTGTACCCTAACACGTACGCTCACCCTAAACCGTTGTCATACCCTAACCTGTACCCTAAACCGTCCCCGTCCCCTAACCCTAACCCTAACCCTAACCTTAACCCTAACTCTTACCCGAAGCCTTACCCTCACAAGTCCCCTAATCCTAACCCGTACGCTAACACTAACCCATACCCTAACACGTACGCTCACCCTAATCCGTTGTCGTACCCTAACCTGTACCCTAAACCTTCCCCGTCCCCTGACCCTAACCCTAACCCTAACCCTAACCCTAACCCTTAACCGAAGCCTTACCCTCACCCATCCCCTAATCCTAACCCGTACGCTGACACTAACCCATACCCTAACACGTACGCTCACCCTAAACCGTTGTCGTACCCTAACCTGTACTCTAAACCGTCCCCTTCCCCTAACCCTAACCCTAACCCTAACCCTTACCCGAAGCCTGACACTCACCCGTCCCCTAATCCTGACCCGTACGCTAACACTACCCCGTACCCTAACACGTACGCTCACCCTAAACCCTTGTCGTACCCTAACCTGTACCCTAAACCGTCCCCGACCCCTAACCCTAACCCTAACCCTAACCCTTACCCGAAGCCTTACCCTCACTCGTCCTCTAATCCTAACCCGTACGCTAACACTAACCCGTACCCTAACACGTACGCTCACCCTAAACCGTTGCCTTACCCTAACCTGTACCCTAAACCGTCCCCGTCCCCTAACCCTAACCCTAACCCTAACCGTAACCCTTACCCGAAGCCTTAACCTCACCCGTCACCTAATCCTAACCCGTACGCTAACACTAACCTGTAACCTAACACGTACGCTCACCCTAAACCGTTGTCGTACCCTAACCTGTACCCTAAACCGTCCCCGTCCCCATCCCCTAACCCTAACCCTAACCCTAAACCTAACCCTTACCCGAAGCCTTACCCTCACCCGTCCCCTAATCCTAACCCGTACGCTAACACTAACCCGTACCCTAAAACGTACGCTCACCCTAAACCGTTGTCGTACCCTAACTTGTACCCTAAACCTTCCCCGTCCCCGTCCCCTTCCCCTAAACCTAACCCTAACCCTAACCTTTACCCGAAGCCTTACCCTCACCCGTACCCTAATCCTAACCCGTACGTTAACACTAACCCATACCCTAACACGTACGCTCACCCTAAACCGTTGTCGTACCCTAACATGTACCCTAAAACCTCCCCGTCCCCTAACCCTAACCCTAACACTAATCCTAACCCTAACCCTTACCCGAAGCCTTACCCTCACCTGTCCCCTAATCCTAACCCGTACGCTAACACTAACCCGTACCCTAACACGTACGCTCACCCTAAACCGTTGTCGTACACTAACCTCTACCCTAAACCGTCCCCGTGCCCTAAACCTAACCCTAACCCTAAACCTAACCCTAACCCTGACCCGAAGCCTTACCCTCTCCCGTCCCCTACTCCTACCCCGTACGCTAACACTAACCCGTACCCTAACACGTACGCTCACCCTAAACCTTTGTCGTACCCTAACCTGTACACTAAACCGTCCCCGTTCTCTAACCCTAACCCTAACCCTAACCCTAACCCTAACCCTTACCCGAAGCCTTACCCTCACCCGTCCCCTAATCCTAACCCGTACGCTAACACTAACCCGTACCCTAACCCGTACGCTCACCCTAAACTGTTGTCGTACCTTAACCTGTACCCTAAACCGTCCCTGTCCCCTAACCCTAACCCTAACCCTAACCCTAACCCTAACCCTTACCCGAAGCCTTACCCTCACACGTCCCCTAATCCTAACCCGTACGCTAACACTAACCCGTACCCTAACACGTACGCTCACCCTAAACCGTTGTCGTACCCTAACCTGTACCCTAAACCGTCCCCATCCCCTAACCCTAACCCTAACCCTAACCCTAAACCTAACCCGTACCCGAAGCCTTACCCTCACCCGTCCCCTAATCCTAACCCGTAGGCTAACACTAACCCGTACCCTAACACGTACGCTCACCCTAAACCGTTGTCGTACCCTAACCTATACCCTAAACCGTCCCCGTCCCCTAACCCTAACGCTAACCCTAACCCTAACCCTAACCCTTACCCGAAACCTTACACTCACCCATCCCCTAATCCTAACCCGTACGCTAACACTAACCCGTACCCTAACACGTACGCTCACCCTAAACCGTTGTCGTACCCTAACCTGTACCCTAAACCGTCCCCGTCCCCTAAACCTAACCCTAACCCTAACCCTAACCCTAACCCTTACCCGAAGCCTTACCCTCTCCCGTCCCCTACTCCTAACACGTACGCTAACACTAACCCGTACCCTAACACGTACGCTCACCCTAAACCGTTGTCGTACCCTAACCTGTACCCTAAACCGCCCCGTCCCCGTCCCCTAACCCTAACCCTAACCCTAAACCTAACCCTTACCCGAAGCCTTACCCTCACCCTTCCCCTAATCCTAACCCGTACGCTAACACTAACCCGTACCATAACACGTACGCTCACCCTAAACCGTTGTCGTACCCTAACCTGTACCCTAAACCGTCCCCGCCCCGTCCCGTAACCCTAACCCTAACCCTAACCCTAACCCTTACCCGAAGCCTTATCCTCACCTGTCCCCTAATCCTAAACCGTACGCTAACCCTAACCTGTACCCTAACACGTACGCTCACCCTAAACCGTTGTCGTACCCTAACCTGTACCCTAAACCGTCCCCGTCCCCGTCCCCTAACCCTAATCCTAACCCTAACCCTTACCCGAAAACTTACACTCACCCGTCCACTAATCCTAACCCGTACGCTAACACTAACCCGTACCCTAACACGTACGCTCACCCTAAACCGTTGTCGTACCGTAACCTGTACCCTAAACCGTCCCCGTCCCCTAACCCTAACCCTAACCCTAACCGTAACCCTAACCCTTACCCGAAGCCTTACCCGCACCCGTCCCTTAATCCTAACCTGTACGCTAACACTAAGCCGTACCCTAACAAGTACGCTCACCCTAAACCGTTGTCGTACCCTAACCTTTACCCTAAACCGTCCCCGTCCCTTAACCCTAACCCTAACCCTAACCCTAACCCTAACCCTTACCCGAAGCCTTACCCTCACCCGTCCCCTAATCCTAAACCGTAGGCTAACACTAACCCGTACCCTAACACGTACGCTCACCCTAAACCGTTGTCGTACCATAACCGGTACCCTAAACCGTCCCCGTCCGCTAACCCTAACCCTAACCCTAACCCTAACCCTAACCCTTACCCGAAGCCTTACCCTCACCCGTCCCCTAATCCTAACCCGTACGCTAACACTAACCCATACCCTAACACGTACGCTCACCCTAAACCATTGTCATACCCTAACCTGTACCCTAAACCGTCCCCGTCCCCTAACCCTAACCCTAACCCTAACCTTAACCCTAACTCTTACCCGAAGCCTTACCCTCACCCGTCCCCTAATCCTAACCCGTACGCTAACACTAACCCATACCCTAACACGTACGCTCACCCTAATCCGTTGTCGTACCCTAACCTGTACCCTAAACCTTCCCCGTCCCCTGACCCTAACCCTAACCCTAACCCTAACCCTAACCCTTACCCGAAGCCTTACCCTCACCCGTCCCCTAATCCTAACCCGTACGCTGACACTAACCCATACCCTAACACGTACGCTCACCCTAAACCGTTGTCGTACCCTAACCTGTACTCTAAACCGTCCCCGTCCCCTAACCCTAACCCTAACCCTAACCCTAACCCTAACCCTAACCCTTACCCGAAGCCTTACCCTCACACGTCCCCTAATCCTAACCCGTACGCTAACACTAACCCGTACCCTAACACGTACGCTCACCCTAAACCGTTGTCGTACCCTAACCTGTACCCTAAACCGTCCCCATCCCCTAACCCTAACCCTAACCCTAACCCTAAACCTAACCCGTACCCGAAGCCTTACCCTCACCCGTCCCCTAATCCTAACCCGTACGCTAACACTAACCCGTACCCTAACACGTACACTCACCCTAAACCGTTGTCGTACCCTAACCTATACCCTAAACCGTCCCCGTCCCCTAACCCTAACCCTAACCCTAACCCTAAACCTAACCCGTACCCGAAGCCTTACCCTCACCCGTCCCCTAATCCTAACCCGTAGGCTAACACTAACCCGTACCCTAACACGTACGCTCACCCTAAACCGTTGTCGTACCCTAACCTATACCCTAAACCGTCCCCGTCCCCTAACCCTAACCCTAACCCTAACCCTTACCCGAAGCCTTACACTCACCCATTCCCTAATCCTAACCCGTACGCTAACACTAACCCGTACCCTAACACGTACGCTCACCCTAAAGCGTTGTCGTACACTAACCTGTACCCTAAACCGTCCCCGTCCCCTAAACATAACCCTAACCCTAACCCTAACCCTAACCCTTACCCGAAGCCTTACCCTCTCCCGTCCCCTACTCCTAACCCGTACGCTAACACTAACCCGTACCCTAACACGTACGCTCACCCTAAACCGTTGTCGTACCCTAACTTGTACACTAAACCGTCCCGGTTCCCTAACCCTAACCCTAACCCTAACCCTAACCCTAACCCTTACCCGAAGCCTTACCCTCACCCGTCCCCTAATCCTAACCCGTACGCTAACACTAAACCGTACCCTAACACGTACGCTCACCCTAAACCGTTGTCCTACCCTAACCTGTACACTAAACCGTCCCCGTTCCCTAAACCTAACCCTAACCCTAACCCTAACCCTAACCCTTACCCGAAGCCTTACACTCACCCGTCCCCTAATCCTAACCCGTACGCTAACAATAACCCATACCCTAACATGTACGCTCACGATAAACCATAGTCGTACCCTAACCTGTACCCTAAACCGTCCCCGTCCCCTAACCCTAACCCTAAACCTAACCCTAACCCTAACCTTTACCCGAAGCCTTACCCTCACCCGTCCCCTAATCCTAAACCGTACGCTAACACTAACCTGTACCCTAACACGTACGCTCACCCTAAACCGTTCTCGTACCTTAACCTGCACCCTAAACCGTCCCCGTTCCCTAACCCTAACCCTAACCCTAACCCTAACCCTAACCCTTACCCGAAGCTTTACCCTCACCCGTAGCCTAATCCTAACCCGTATGCTAACACTAACCCGTACCCTAACACGTACGCTCACCCTAAACCGTTGTCGTACCCTAAACTGTACACTAAACCGTCCCCCTTCCCTAACCCTAACCCTAACCCTAACCCTAACCCTAACCCTAACCCGAAGCCTTACCCTCACCCGTCCCCTAATCCTAACCCGTACGCTAACAATAACCCGTACCCTAACATGTACGCTCAAACTAAACCATAGTCGTACCCTAACCTGTACCCTAAACCGTCCCCGTCCCCTAACCCTAACCCTAACCCTAACCGTAACCCTTACCCGAAGCCTTGCCCTCACCCGTCCCCTAATCCTAACCCGTACGCTAACACTAACCCGTACCCTAACACGTACGCTCACCCTAAACCGTTGTCGTACCCTAACCTGTACACTAAACCGTCCCCGTTCCCTAACCCTAACCCTAACCCTAACCCTAACCCTAACCCTTACCCGAAGCCTTACCCTCAACCGTCCCCTAATCCTAACCCGTACGCTAACAATAACCCGTACCCTAACAAGTACGCTCACCCTAAACCATAGTTGTACCCTAACCTGTACCCTAAACCGTCCCCGTCCCCTAACCCTAACCCTAACCCTAACCCTAACCCTAACCCTTACCCGAAGCCTTACCCTCACCCGTCCCCTAATCCTAACCCGTATGCTAAAACTAACCTGTACCCTAACACGTACGCTCACCCTAAACCGTTCTCGTACCCTAACCTGCACCCTAAACCGTACCCGTCCCCTAACCCTAACCCTAACCCTAACCCTAACCCTAATACTTACCCGAAGCCTTACCCTCACCCGTCCCCTAATCCTAACCCGTACGCTAACACTAACCCGTACCCTTACACGTACGCTCACCGTAAACTGTTGTCGTACCCTAACCTGTACCCTAAACCGTCCCCGTCCCCTAACCCTAACCCTAACCCTAACCCTTACCCGAAACCTTACCCTCACCCGTCCCCTAATCCTAACCCGTACGCTAACACTAACCCGTACCGTAACACGTACGCTCACCCTAAACCGTTGTTGAACCCTAACTTGTACCCTAAACCGTCCCCGTACCCTAACCCTAACCCTAACCCTAAACCTAACCCTAACCCTTACCCGAAGCCTTACCCTCACCCGTCCCCTAATCCTAACCCGTACGCAAACACTAACCCGTACCCTAACATGTACGCTCACCCTAAACCGTTGTCGTACCCTAACCTGTACACTAAACCGTCCCCCTTCCCTAACCCTAACCCTAACCCTAACCCTAACCCTAACCCTAACCCGAAGCCTTACCCTCACCCGTCCCCTAATCCTAACCCGTACGCTAACAATAACCCGTACCCTAACATGTACGCTCAACCTAAACCATAGTCGTACCCTAACCTGTATCCTAAACCGTCCCCGTCCCCTAACCCTAACCCTAACCCTAACCCTAACCCTTACCCGAAGCCTTGCCCTCACCCGTCCCCTAATCCTAACCCGTACGCTAACACTAACCCCTACCCTAACACGTACGCTCACCCTAAACCGTTGTCGTACCCTAACCTGTACACTAAACCGTCCCCGTTCCCTAACCCTAACCCTAACCCAAACCCTAACCCTAACCCTTACCCGAAGCCTTACCCTCAACCGTCCCCTAATCCTAACCCGTACGCTAACAATAACCCGTACCCTAACAAGTACGCTCACCCTAAACCATAGTTGTACCCTAACCTGTACCCTAAACCGTCCCCGTCCCCTAACCCTAACCCTAACCCTAACCCTAACCCTAACCCTTACCCGAAGCCTTACCCTCACCCGTCCCCTAATCCTAACCCGTACGCTAACACTAACCCGTACCCTTACACGTACGCTCACCGTAAACTGTTGTCATACCCTAACCTGTACCCTAAACCGTCCCCGTCCCCTAACCCTAACCCTAACCCTAACCCTTACCCGAAGCCTTACCCTCACCCGTCCCCTAATCCTAACCCGTACGCTAACACTAACCCGTACCCTAACACGTACGCTCACCCTAAACCGTTGTTGTACCCTTACCTGTACCCTAAACCGTCCCCATCCCCTAACCCTAACACTAACCCTAACCCTTACCCGAAGCCTTACTCTCACCCGTCCCCTAATCCTAACCCGTACGCTAACACTAACCCGTACCCTAACACGTACGCTCACCTTAAACCGTTGTCGTACCCTAACCTGTACCCTAAACCGTCCCCGTCCCATAACCCTAACCCTAACCCTAACCCTAACCCTTACCCGAAGCCTTACCCTCACCCGTCCCCTAATCCTAACCCGTAGGCTAACACTAACCCGTACCCGAACACGTACGCTCACCCTAAACCGTTGTCGTACCCTAACCTGTACCCTAAACCGTCCCCGTCCCCGTCCTCTAACCCTAACCCTAACCCTAACCCTTACCCGAAGCCTTACCCTCACCCGTCCCCTAATCCTAACCCGTACGCTAACACTAACCCGTACGCTAACACGTACGCTCACCGTAAACTGTTGTCGTACCCTAACCTGTACCCTAAACCGTCCCCGTCCCCTAACCCTAACCCTAAACCTAACCCTTACCCGAAGCCTTACCCTCACCCGTCCCCTAATCCTAACCCGTACGCTAACACTAACCCGTACCCTAACACGTACGCTCACCCTAAACCGTTGTCGTACCCTAACCTGTACCCTAAACCGTCCCTGACCCGTCCCCTAACCCTAACCCTAACCCTAACCCTAACCCTTACCCGAAGCCTTAACCTCACCCGTCCCCTAATCCTAAACCGTACGCTAACCCTAACCTGTACCCTAACACGTACGCTCACCCTAAACCGTTGTCGTACCCTAACCTTTACCCTAAACCGTCCCCGTCCCCTAACCCTAACCCTAACCCTAAACCTTACCCGAAGCCTTACCCTCACCCGTCCCCTAATCCTAACCCGTACGCTAACACTAACCCGTACCCTAACACGTACGCTCACCCTAAACCGTTGTCGTACCCTAACCTCTACCCTAAATCGTCCCCGTCCCCTAAACCTAACCCTAACCCTAACCCTAACCCTAACCCTGACCCGAAGCCTTACCCTCTCCCGTCCCCTACTCCTACCCCGTACGCTAACACTAACCCGTACCCTAACACGTACGCTCACCCTAAACCGTTGTCGTACCCTAACCTGTACACTAAACCGTCCCCGTTCCCTAACCCTAACCCTAACCCTAACCCTAACCCTAACCCTTACCCGAAACCTTACCCTCACCCGTCCCCTAATCCTAAACCGTACGCTAACACTAACCCGTACCCTAACCCGTACGCTCACCCTGAATCATTGTCGTACCCCAACCTGTACCCTAAACCGTCCCTGTCCCGTAACCCTAACCCTAACCCTAACCCTAACCCTAACCCTTACCCGAAGCCTTACCCTCACACGTCCCCTAATCCTAAACCGTACGCTAACACTAACCCGTACCCTAACACGTACGCTCACCCTAAACCGTTGTCGTACCCTAACCTATACCCTAAACCGTCCCCGTCCCCGTCCCCTAACCCTAACCCTAACCCTAAACCTAACCCGTACCCGAAGCCTTACACTCACCCGTCCCCTAATCCTAACCCGTACGCTAACACTAACCCGTACCCTAACACGTACGCTCACCCTAAACCGTTGTCGTACCCTAACCTATACCCTAAACCGTCTCCGTCCCCTAACCCTAACCCTAACCCTAACCCTAACCCTTACCCGAAGCCTTACACTCACCCATCCCCTAATCCTAACCCGTACGCTAACACTAACCCGTACCCTAATACGTACGCTCACCCTAAAGCGTTGTCGTACCCTAACCTGTACCCTAAACCGTCCCCGTCCCCTAAACCTAACCCTAACCCTAACCCTAACCCTAACCCTTACCCGAAGCCTTACCCTCTCCCGTCCCCTACTCCTAACCCGTACGCTAACACTAACCCGTACCCTAACACGTACGCTCACCCTAAACCGTTGTCGTACCCTAACTTGTACACTAAACCGTCCCGGTTCCCTAACCCTAACCCTAACCCTAACCCTAACCCTAACCCTTGCCCGAAGCCTTACCCTCACCCGTCCCCTAATCCTAACCCGTACGCTAACACTAAACCGTACCCTAACACGTACGCTCACCCTAAACCGTTGTCCTACCCTAACCTGTACACTAAACCGTCCCCGTTCCCTAACCCTAACCCTAACCCTAACCCTAACCCTAACCCTTACCCGAAGCCTTACACTCACCCGTCCCCTAATCCTAACCCGTACGCTAACAATAACCCATACCCTAACATGTACGCTCACCATAAACCATAGTCGTACCCTAACCTGTACCCTACACCGTCCCCGTCCCCTAACCCTAACCCTAACCCTAACCCTAACCCTAACCTTTACCCGAAGCCTTACCCTCACCTGTCCCCTAATCCTAACCCGTACGCTAACACTAACCTGTACCCTAACACGTACACTCACCCTAAACCGTTCTCGTACCCTAACCTGCACCCTAAACCGTCCCCGTTCCCTAACCCTAACCCTAACCCTAACCCTAACCCTAACCCTTACCCGAAGCTTTACCCTCACCCGTAGCCTAATCCTAACCCGTATGCTAACACTAACCCGTACCCTAACACGTACGCTCACCCTAAACCGTTGTCGTACCCTAACCTGTACACTAAACCGTCCCCCTTCCCTAACCCTAACCCTAACCCTAACCCTAACCCTAACCCTAACCCGAAGCCTTACCCTCACCCGTCACCTAATCCTAACCCGTACGCTAACAATAACCCGTACCCTAACATGTACGCTCAACCTAAACCATAGTCGTACCCTAACCTGTACCCTAAACCGTCCCCGTCCCCTAACCATAACCCTAACCCTAACCCTAACCCTAACCCTTACCCGAAGCCTTACCCTCTCCCGTCCCCTAATCCTTACCCGTACGCTAACACTAACCCGTACCCTAACACGTACGCTCACCCTAAACCGTTGTCGTACACTAACCTGTACACTAAACCGTCCCCGTTCCCTAACCCTAACCCTAACCCTAACCCTAACCCTAACCCTTACCCGAAGCCTTACCCTCAACCGTCCCCTAATCCTAACCCGTACGCTAACAATAACCCGTACCCTAACATATACGCTCACCCTAAACCATAGTCGTACCCTAACCTGTACCCTAAACCGTCCTCGTCCCCTAACCCTAACCCTAACCCTAACCCTAACCCTAACCCTTACCCGAAGCCTTACCCTCACCCGTCCCCTAATCCTAACCCGTATGCTAAAACTAACCTGTACCTTAACATGTACGCTCACCCTAAACCGTTCTCGTACCCTAACCTGCACCCTAAACCGTACCCGTCCCCTAACCCTAACCCTAACCCTAACCCTAACCCTAATACTTACCCGAAGCCTTACCCTCACCCGTCCCCTAATCCTAACCCGTACGCTAACACTAACCCGTACCCTTACACGTACGCTCACCGTAAACTGTTGTCGTACCCTAACCTGTACCCTAAACCGTCCCCGTCCCCTAACCCTAACCCTAACCCTAACCCGTACCCGAAGCCTTACCCTCACCCGTCCCATAATCCTAACCCGTACGCTAACACTAACCTGTACCCTAACACGTACGCTCACCCTAAACCGTTGTTGAACCCTAAATTGTACCCTAAACCGTCCCCGTCCCCTAACCCTAACCCTAACCCTAAACCTAACCCTAACCCTTACCCGAAGCCTTACCCTCACCCGTCCCCTAATCCTAACCCGTACGCTAACACTAACCCGTACCCTAACACGTACGCTCACCCTAAACCGTTGTCGTACCCTAACCTGTACCCTAAACCGTCCCCTAACCCTAACCCTAACCCTAACCCTAACCCTGACGCTAACCCTTACCCGAAGCCTTACCCTCTCCCGTCCCCTAATCCTAACCCGTACGCTAACACTAACCCGTACCCTAACACGTACGCTCACCCTAAACCTTTGTTGTACCCTTACCTGTACCCTAAACCGTCCCCATCCCCTAACCCTAACACTAACCCTAACCTTTACCCGAAGCCTTACTCTCACCCGTCCCCTAATCCTAACCCGTACGCTAACACTAACCCGTACCCTAACACGTACGCTCACCTTAAACCGTTGTCGTACCCTAACCTGTACCCTAAACCGTCCCCGTCCCGTAACCCTAACCCTAACCCTAACCCTTACCCGAAGCCTTACCCTCACCCGTCCCCTAATCCTAACCCGTAGGCTAACACTAACCCGTACCCGAACACGTACGCTCACCCTAAACCGTTGTCGTACCCTAACCTGTACCCTAAACCGTCCCCGTCCCCGTCCCCTAACCCTAACCCTAACCCTAACCCTAACCCTTACCCGAAGCCTTACCCTCACCCGTCCCCTAATCCTAACCCGTACGCTAACACTAACCCATACGCTAACACGTACGCTCACCGTAAACTGTTGTCGTACCCTAACCTGTACCCTAAACCGTCCCCGTCCCCTAACCCTAACCCTAACCCTAACCCTTACCCGAAGCCTTACCCTCACCCGTCCCCTAATCCTAACCCGTACGCTAACACTAACCCGTACCCTAACACGTACGCTCACCCTAAACCGTTGTTGTACCCTAACTTGTACCCTAAACCGTCCCCATCCCCTAACCCTAACCCTAACACTAACCCGAACCCTAACCCTTACCCGAAGCCTTACCCTCACCCGTCCCCTAATCCTAACCCGTACGCTAACACTAACCCGTACCCTTACACGTACGCTCACTCTAAACCGTTGTCGTACCCTAACCTGTACCCTAAACAGTCCCCGTCCCCTAACACTAACCCGAACCCGAACCCTAACCCTTACCTGAAGACTTACCCTCACCCGCCACCTAATCCTAACCCGTACGCTAACACTAACCCGTACCCTAACACGTACGCTCACCCTAAACCGTTGTCGTACACTAACCTGTACCCTAAACCGTCCCCGTCCCCTAACCCTAACCCTAACCCTAACCCTAGCCCTTACCCGAAGCCTTACCCTCACCCGTCCCCTAGTCCTAACCCGTACGCTAACACTAACCCGTACCCTAACACGTACGCTCACACTAAACCGTTGTCGTACCCTAACCTCTACCCTAAACCGTGCCCGTCCCCGTCCCCAACCCTAACCCTAACCCTAACCCTTACCCGAAACCTTACTCTCACCCGTCCCCTAATAATAACCCGTACGCTAACACTAACCCGTACCCTAACACGTACGCTCACCCTAAACCGTTTTCGTACCCTAACCTGTACCCTAAACCGTCCCCGTCCCCTAACCCTAACCCTAACCCTAACCCTAACCCTTACCCGAAGCCTTACCCTCACACGTCCCCTAATCCTAACCCATACGCTAACACTAACCCGTACCCTAACACGTACGCTCACCCTAAACCGTTGTCGTACCCTAACCTGTACCCTAAACCGTCCCCGTCCCCTAACCCTAACCCTAACCCTAACCCTAACCCTTACCCGAAGCCCTACCCTCACCCGTTCCCTAATCCTAACCCGTACGCTAACACTAACCCGTACCCTAACACGTACGCTCACCCTAAACCGTTGTCGTACCCTATCCTGTACCCTAAACCGTCCCCGTCCCCGTCTCCTAACCCTAACCCTAACCCTAACCCTAACCCTTACCCGAAGCCTTACCCTCACCCGTCCCCTAATCCTAACCCGTACGCTAACACTAACCCATACCCTAACACGTACGCTCACCCTAAACCGTTGTCGTACCCTAACCTGTACCCTAAAGCCTCCCCGTCCCCTAACCCTAACCCTAACCCTAACGCTAACCCTAACCCTTATCCGAAGCCTTACCCTCACCCGTCCCCTAATCCTAACCCGTACGCTAACACTAACCCGTACCCTAACACGTACGCTCACCCTAAACCGTTGTTGTACCCTAACCTGTACCCTAAACCGTCCCCGTCCCCTAACACTAACCCTAACCCTAACCCTAACCCTAACACTAACCCTTACCCGAAGCCTTACCCTCACCCGTCCCCTAATCCTAACCCGTACGCTAACACTAACCCGTACCCTAACACGTACGCTCACTCTAAACCGTTGTCGTGCCCTAACCTGTACCCTAAACCGTACCCGTCCCCTTAAACCTAAACCTAACACTAACCCTAACCCTAACCCTTACCCGAAGCCTTACCCTCACCCGTCCCCTAATCCTAACCCGTAGGCTAACACTAACCTGTACCCTAACACGTACGCTCAGCCTAAACCGTTGTCGTACCCTAACCTGTACCCTAAACCGCCCCGTCCCCTAACCCTAACCCTAACCCTAACCCTAACCCTTACCCGAAGCCTTACCCTCACCCGTCCCCTAATCCTAACCCGTACGCTAACACTAACACGTACCCTAACACGTACGCTCACTCTAAACCGTTGTCGTGCCCTAACCTGTACCTTAAACCGTCCCCGTCCCCGTCCCCGTCCCCTAACCGTAACCCTAACCCTAACCCTTACCTGAAGCCTTACCCTCACCCGTCCCCTAATCCTAACCCATACGCTAACACTAACCCGTACCCTAACACGTACGCTCACCCTAAACCGTTGTCGTACCCTAACCTGTACCCTAAACCGTCGCCGTCCCCGTCCCCGTCCCATAACCCTAACCCTAACCCTAACCCTTACCCGAAGCCTTACCCTCACCCGTCCCCTAATCCTAACCCGTACACTAACACTAACCCGTACCCTAACACGTACGCTCACCCTTAACCGTTGTCGTACCCTAACTTGTACCCTAAACCGTCCCCATCCCCTAACCCTAACCCTAAACCTAACCCTAACCCTAACCCTAACCCTTACCCGAAGCCTTACCCTCACCCGTCCCCTAATCCTAACCCGTATGCTAACACTAACCGGTACCCTAACACGTATGCTCACCCTAAACCGTTGTCGTACCCTATCCTGTACCCTAAACCGTCCCCGTCCCCGTCCCCTAACCCTAACCCTAACCCTAACCCTTACCCGAAGCCTTACCCTCACCCGTCCCCTAATCCTAACCCGTACGCTAACACTAACCCGTACCCTAACACGTACTCTCACCCTAAACCGTTGTCGTACACTAACCTGTACCCTAAACCGTCCCCGTCCCCGTCCCCGTCCTCTAACACTAACCTTAACCCTAACCCTTACCCGAAGCCTTACCCTCACCCGTCCCCTAATCCTAACCGGTACGCTAACACTAACCCGTACCCTAACACGAACGCTCACCCTAAACCGTTGTTGTACCCTAACCTGTACCCTAAACCGTCCCCGTCCCCTAACCCTAACCCTAACCCTAACGCTAACCCTAACCCTTACCCGAAGCCTTACCCTCACCCATCCCCTAATCCTAACCCGTACACTAACACTAACCCGTACCCTAACACGTACGCTCACCCTAAGCCATTGTCGTACCCTAAACTTTACCCTAAACCGTCCCCGTCCCCTAACCATAACCCTAACCGTAACCCTAACCCTAACCCATACCCGAAGCCTTACCCTCACCCGTCCCATAATCCTAACCAGTACGCTAACACTAACCCGTACCCTAACACGTACGCTCACCCTAAACCGTTGTCGTACACTAACCTGTACCCTAAACCGTCCCCGTCCCCGTCCCCGTCCTCTAACCCTAACCCTAACCCTAACCCTTACCCGAAGCCTTACACTCACCCGTCCCCGAATCCTAACCCGTACGCTAACACTAACCCGTACCCTAACACGCACGCTCACCCTAAACCGTTGTCGTACCCTAACCTGTACCCTAAACCGTCCCCGTCCCCTAACCCTAACCCTAACCCTTTACCGAAGCCTTACCCTCACCCGTCCCCTAATCCTAACCCGTACGCTAACACTAACCCGTACCCTAACACGTACGCTCACCCTAAACCGTTGTCGTACACTATCCTGTACCATAAACCGTCCCCGTCCCCGTCCCCTAACCCTAACCCTAACCCTAACCCTAACCCTTACCCGAAGCCTTACCCTCACCCGTCCCCTAATCCTAACCCGTACGCTAACACTAACCCGTACCCTAACACGTACGCTCACCCTAAACCGTTGTTATACCCTAACCTGTACCCTAAACCATCCCCGTAACCTAACCTTAACCCTAACCCTAACCCTAACCCTAACCCTAACCCTTACCCGAATCCTTACCCTCACCCGTCCACTAATCCTAACCCGTACGCTAACACTAACCCGTACCCTAACACGTACGCTCACCCTAAACCGTTGTCGTACCCTAACCTGTACCCTAAACCGTCCCCGTCCCCTGACCCTAACCCTAACCCTAACCCTAACCCTAACCCTTACCCGAAGCCTTACCCTCACCCATCCCCTAATCCTAACCCGTAGGCTAACACTAACCCGTACCCTAACACGTACGCTCACCCTAAACCGTTGTCGTACCCTAACCTGTACCCTAAACCGTCCCCATCCCCTAACCCAAACCCTAACCCTAACCCTAGCCTTAACCCTAACCCTAACACTTACCCGAAGTCTTACCCTCACCCGTCCCCTAATCTTAAACCGTACGCTAACCCTAACCCGTACCCTAACACGTACACTCACCCTAAACCGTTGTCGTACCCTAACCTGTACCCTAAACCGTCCCCGTCCCCTAACCCTACCCTAACCCTAAACCTAAACCTAACCCTTACCCGAAGCCTTACCCTCACCCGTCCCCTAATCCTAACCCGTACGCTAACACTAACGCGTACCCTAACACGTATGCTCACCCTAAACCGTTGTCGTACCCTAACATGTACCCTAAAACGTCCCCGGCCCCTAACCCTAACCCTAACCCTAACCCTAACCCTTACCCGAAGCCTTACCCTCACCCGTCCCCTAATCCTAACCCGTACGCTAACACTAACACGTACCCTAACACGTACGCTCACCCTAAACCGTTGTCGTACACTAACCTGTACCCTAAACCGTCCCCGTCCCCGTCCCCGTCCTCTGACACTAACCCTAACCCTAACCCTTACCCGAAGCCTTACCCTCACCCGTCACCTAATCCTAACCCGTACGCTAACACTAACCCGTACCCTAACACGTACGCTCACCCTAAACCGTTGTCGTACCCTAACCTGTACCCTAAACCGTCCCCGTCCCCTAACCCGAACACTAACCCTAACCCTAACCCTAACCCTTACCCGAAGCCTTACCCTCACCCGCTCCCTAATCCTAACCCGTACGCTAACACTAACCCGTACCCTAACACGTACGCTCACCCTAATCCGTTGTCGTACCCTATCCTGTACCCTAAACCGTCCCCGTCCCCGTCCCCTAACCCTAACCCTAACACTAACCCTAAGCCTTACCCGAAGCCTTACCCGCACCCGTCCCCTAATCCTAACCCGTACGCTAACACTAACCCGTACCCTAACATGTACGCTCACCCTAAACCGTTGTCATACCCTAACCTGTACCCTAAACCATCCCCGTTCCCCTAACCCTAACCCTAACCCTAACCCTAACCCTTACCCGAAGCCTTACCGTCACCCATCCCCGAATCCTAACCCGTAGGCTAACACTAACCCGTACCCTAACACGTACGCTCACCCTAAACCGTTGTCGTACCCTAACCTGTACCCTAAACCGTCCCCATCCTCTAACCCTAACCCTAACCCTAACCCTAACCCTAACCCTTACCCGAAGCCTTACCCTCACCCGTCCCCTAATCCTAAACCGTACGCTAACACTAACCCGTACCCTAACACGTACGCTCACTCTAAACCGTTGTCGTGCCCTAACCTGTACCCTAAACCGTCCCCGTACCCTAAACCTAACCCTAACCCTAACCCTAAACCTAACCCTAACCCTTAACCGAAGCCTTACGCTCAACCGTCCCCTAATCCTAACCCGTACGCTAACACTAAACCGTATCCTAACACGTACGCTCACCCTAAACCGTTGTCGTACCCTAACCTGTACCCTAAACCGTCCCCGTCCCCTAACCCTAACCCTAACCCTAATCCTAACCCTAACCCTTACCCAAAGCCTTACACTCACCCTTCCCCTAATCCTAACCCGAACGCTAACACTAACCCCTACCCTAACACGTACGCTCACCCTAAACCGTTGTCGTACCCTAACCTGTACCCTAAACCGTCCCCGTCCCCGTCCCCTAACCCTAACCCTAACACTAACCCTAACCCTTACCCGAAGCCTTACCCTCACACGTCCCCTAATCCTAACCCGTACGCTAACACTAACCCGTACCCTAACACGTACGCTCACCCTAAACCGTTGTTGTACCCTAACCTGTACCCTAAACCGTCCCCGTCCCCTAACCCTAACCCTAACCCTAACCCTAACCCTAACCCTTACCCGAAGCCTTACCCTCACCCATCCCCTAATCCTAACCCGTAGGCTAACACTAACCCGTACCCTAACACGTACGCTCACCCTAAACCGTTGTCGTACCCTAACATGTACCCTAAACCGTCCCCGTCCCCTAACCCTAACCCTAACCCTAACCCTAACCCTAACCCTAACCCTTACACGAAGTCTTACCCTCACCCGTCCCCTAATCCTAACCCGTACGCTAACACTAACCCGTACCCTAACACGTACGCTCACTCTAAACCGTTGTCGTGCCCTAACCTGTACCCTAAACCGTCCCCGTCCCCTAAACCTAACCCTAACCCTAACCCTAACCCTTACCCGAAGCCTTACCCTCACCCGTCCCCTAATCCTAACCCGTAGGCTAACACTAACCCGTACCCTAACACGTACGCTCACCCTAAACCGTTGTCGTACCCTAACCTGTACCCTAAACCGTCCCCGTCCCCTAACCCTAACCCTAACCCTAACCCTAACCCTAACCCTAAACCTTACCCGAAGCCTTACCCTCACCCGTCCCGTAATCCTAACCCGTACGCTAACACTAACCCCTACCCTAACACGTACGCTCACCCTAAACCGTTGTCGTAACCTAACCTGTATCCTAAACCGTCCCCGTCCCCTAACCCTAACCCTAACCCTAACCCTAACCCTAACCCTTACCCGAAGCCTTACCCTCACCTGTCCCCTGATCCTAACCCGTACGCTAACACTAACCCGTACCCTAACACGTACGCTCACCCTAAACCGTTGTCGTACCCTAACCTGTACCCTAAACAGTCCCCGTCCCCTAACCCTAACCCTAACCCTAACCCTAACCCTAACCCTTACCCGAAGCCTTACCCTCACCCTTCCCCTAATCCTAACCTGTGCGCTAACACTAACCCATAACCTAACACGTACGCTCACCCTAAACCGTTGTCGTACACTAACCTGTACCCAAAACCGTCCCCGTCCCATAAACCTAACCCTAACCCTAACCCTAACCCTAACCCTTACCCGAAGCCTTACCCTCAACCGTCCCCTAATCCTAACCCGTACGCTAACACTAACCCGTACCCTAACACGTACGCTCACCCTAAACCGTTGTCGTACCCTATCCTGTACCCTAAACCGTCCCCGTCCCCGTCTCCTAACCCTAACCCTAACCCTAACCCTAACCCTTACACGAAGCCTTACCCTCACCCGTCCCCTAAACCTAACCCGTACGCTAACACTAACCAGTACCCTAACACGTACGCTCACCCTAAACCGTTGTCGTACCCTAACCTGTACCCTAAACCGTCCCCGTCCCCTGACCCTAACCCTAACCCTAACCCTAACCCTAACCCTCACCCGAAGCCTTACCCTCACCTGTCCCCTAATCCTAACCCGTACGCTAACAATAACCCGTACCCTAACACGTACGCTCACCCTAAACCGTTGTCGTACCCTAACCTGTACCCTAAACCGTCCCCGTCCCCTAAAACTAACCCTAACCCTAACCCTAACCCTAACCCTTACCCGAAGCCTTAACCTCTCCCGTCCCCTAATCCTAACCCGTACGCTAACACTAACCCGTACCCTAACACGTACGCTCACTCTAAACCGTTGTCGTACCCTAACCTGTAACCTAAACCGTCCCCGTACCTTAACCCTAACCCTAACCCTAACCTTAACCCTAACCCTTACCCGAAGCCTTACCCTCACCCATCCCCTAATCCTAACCCCTAGGCTACCACTAACCCGTACCCTAACACGTACGCTCACCCAAAACAGTTGTCGTACCCTAACCTGTACCCTAAACCATCCCCATCCCCTAACCTTAACCCTAACCCTAACCCTAACCCTAACCCTTACCCGAAGCCTTACCCTCTCCCGTCCCCTAATCCTAACCCGTACGCTAACACTAACCCGTACCCTAACACGTACGCTCACTCTAAACCGTTGTCGTACCCTAACCTGTACCCTAAACCATCCCCGTTCCCCTAACCCTAACCCTAACCGTAACCCTTACCCTTACCCGAAGCCTTACCCTCACCCATCCCCTAATCCTAACCCCTAGGCTAACACTAACCCGTACCCTAACACGTACGCTCACCCAAAACAGTTGTCGTACCCTAACCTGTACCCTAAACCATCCCCATCCCCTAACCCTAACCCTAACTCTAACCCTAACCCTAACCCTTACCCGAAGCCTTACCCTCACCCGTCCCCTAATCCTAACCCGTACGCTAACACTAACCCTTACCCTAACACGTACGCTCACCCTAAACAGTTTTCATACACTAAACTGTACCCTAAAACGTCCCCGTCCCCTAACCCTTACCCTAACCCTAACCCTAACCCTAACCCTTACCCGAAGCCTTACCCTCACCCGTCCCCTAATCCTAACCCGTACGCTAACACTATCCCGTACCCTAACACGTACGCTCACCCTAAACCGTTGTCGTACCCTAACCTGTACCCTAAACCGTCCCCGTCCCCTAACCCTAACCCTAACCCTAACCATAAACCTTTCCCTCACCCGTCCCCTAATCCTAAGCCGTACGCTAACACTAACCCATACCCTAACACGTACACTCACCATAAACCGTTGTCGTGCCCTAACCTGTACCCTAAACAGTCCTCGTCCCCTAATACTAACCCTAACCCTAACCCTAACCCTTACCCGAAGCCTTACCCTCACCCATCCCCTAATCCTAACCCGTACGCTAACACTAACCCGTACCCTAACACTTACACTCACCCAAAACCGTTGTCGTACCCTAACCTGTACCCTAAACCTTCCCCGTCCCCTAACCCTAACCCTAACCCTAAACCTAAACCTAACCCTTACCCGAAGCCTTACCCTCACCCGTCCCCTAATCCTAACCCGTACGCTAACACTAACCCGTACCCTAACACGTATGCAAACCCTAAACCGTTGTCGTACCCTAACCTGTACCCTAAACCGTCCCCGTCCCCTAACCCTAACCCTAACCCTAACCCAAAACCTTACCCGAAGCCTTACCCTCACCCGTCACCTATTCCTAAACCGTACGCTAACACTAACCCGTACCCTAACACGTACGCTCACTCTAAACCGTTGTCGTACCCTCACCTGTACCCTAAACCGTCCCCGTCCCCTAACCCTAACCCTAACCCTAACCCTAACCCTAACCCTAACCCTTACCCGAAGCCTTACCCTCACCCGTCCCCTAATCCTAACCCGTACGCTAACACTAACCCGTACCCTAAAACGTACGCTCACCCTAAACCGTTGTCGTACCCTAACCTGTACCCTAAACCGTCCCTGTCCCCTAACCCTAACCCTAACCCTAACCCTAACCCTTACCCGAAGCCTTACCCTCACACGTCCCCTAATCCTAAACCGTACGCTAACACTAACCCGTACCGTAACACGTACGCTCACCCTAAACCGTTGTCGTACCCTAACCTTTACCCTAAACCGTCCCCATCCCCTAACCCTAACCCTAACCCTAACCCTAAACCTACCCGTACCCGAAGCCTTACCCTCACCCGTCCCCTAATCCTAACCCTTACGCTAACACTAACCCGTACCCTAACACGTACGCTCACCCTAAACCGTTGTCGTACCCTAACCTGTACCCTATACCGTCCCCGTCCCCTAACCCTAACCCTAACCCTAACCCTTACCCGAAGCCTTACCCTCGCCCGTCCCCTACTCCTAACCCGTACGCTAACACTAACCCATACCCTAACACGTACGCTCAACCTAAACCGTTGTCGTACCCTAACCTGTACCCTAAACCGTCCCCGTCCCCTAACCCTAACCCTAACCCTAACCCTAACCCTAACCCTAACCCTTACAAAAAGCCTTACCCTCAACCGTTCCCTAATCCTAACCCATACGCTAACACTAAACCGTACCCTACAACGTACGCTCAGCCTAAACCGTTGTTGTACCCTAACCTGTACCCTAAACCGTCCCCGTCCGCTAACCCTAACCCTAACCCTAACCCTAACCCTTACCCGAAGCCTTACCCTCACCCGTCCCCTAATCCTAACCCGTACGCTAACACTGACCTATACCCTAACACGTACGCTCACCCTAAACCGTTCTCGTACACTAACCTGTACCCTAAACCGTCCCCGTCCCCTAACCCTAACCCTAACACTAACCCTAACCCTAACACTTACCCGAAGCCTTACCCTCACCCGTCCCCTAATCCTAACCCGTACGCTAACACTAACCCGTACCCTAACACGTACGCTCACCCTAAGCCGTTGTCGTACCCTAACCTGTACCCTAAACCTTCCCCGTCCCCTAACCCTAACCCAAACCCTAACCCTAACGCTAATCCATACCCGAAGCCTTACCCTCACCCATCCCCTAATCCTAACCCGTACACTAACACTAACCCGTACCCTAACACGTATGCTCACCCTAAACCATTGTCGTACCCTAACCTTTACCCTAAACCGTCCCCGTCCCCTAACCATAACCCTAACCGTAACCCTAACCCTAACCCATACCCGAAGCCTTACCCTCACCCGTCCCATAATCCTAACCAGTACGCTAACACTAAACCGTACCCTAACACGTACGCTCACCCTAAACCGTTGTCGTACCCTAACCTGTACCCTAAACCGTCCCCGTTCCCGTCCCCGTCGCCTAACCCTAGCCCTAACCCTAACCCTTACCCGAAGCCTTACCCTCACCCGTCCCCTAATCCTAACCCGTACGCTAACACTAACCCATACCCTAACACGTACACTCACCGTAAACTGTTGTCGTACCCTAACCTGTACCCTAAACCGTCCCAGTCCCCTAACCCTAACCCTAACCCTAACCCTTACCCGAAGCCTTACCCTCACCCGTCCCCTAATCCTAACCCGTATGCTAACACTAACCCGTACCCTAACACGTACGATCACCCTAAACCGTTGTCGTACCCTAACCTGTACCCTAAACCGTCCCCGTCCCCTAACCCTAACCCTAACCCTAACCCTAACCCTTACCCGAAGCCTTACCCTCACCCGTCCCCTAATCCTAACCCGTACGCTAACACTAACCCGTACCCTAACACGTACGCTCACCCTAAACCGTTGTCGTACCCTAACCTGTACCCTAAACCGTCCCGGTCCCCGTACCCTAACCCTAACCCTAACCCTAACCCTAACCCTTACCCGAAGCCTTACCCTCACCCGTCCCCTAATCCTAACCCGTACGCTAACACTAACCCGTACCCTAACACATACGCTCACCCTAAACCGTTGTCGTACCCTAACCTGTACCCTAAATCGTCCCCGTCCCCTAACCCTAACCCTAACCCTAACCCTAACCCTAACCCTTACCCGAAGCCTTACCCTCACCCGTCCCCTAATCCTAACCCGTACGCTAACACTAACCCGTACCCTAACACGTATGCTCACCCTAAACCGTTCTCGTACCCTAACGTGTACCCTAAACCATTCCCGTCCCCTAACCTTAACCCTAACCCTAACCCTAAACCTTACCCGAAGCCTTACCCTCACCCGTCCCCTAATCCTAACGCGTACGCTAACACTAAACCGTACCCTAACACCTACGCTCACCCTAAACCGTTGTCGTACCCTAACCTGTACCCTAAACCGTCCCCGTCCCCTAACCCTAACCCTAACCCTAACCCTAACCCTAACCCTTACCCGAAGCCTTACCCTCACCTGTCCCCTGATCCTTACCCGTACGCTAACACTAACCCGTACCCTAACACGTACGCTCACCCTAAACCGTTGTCGTACCCTAACCTGTACCCTAAACAGTCCCCGTCCACTAACCCTAACCCTAACCCTAACCCTAACCCTAACCCTTACCCGAAGCCTTACCCTCAACCGTCCCCTAATCCTAACCCGTACGCTAACACTAACCCGTACCCTAACACGTACGCTCACCCTAAACCGTTGTCGTACCCTATCCTGTACCCTAAACCGTCCCCGTCCCCGTCTCCTAACCCTAACCCTAACCCTATCCCTAACCCTTACCCGAAGCCTTACCCTCACCCGTCCCCTAAACCTAACCCGTACGCTAACACTAACCCGTACCCTAACACGTACGCTCACCCTAAACCGTTGTCGTACACTAACCTGTACCCTAAACCGTCCCCGTCCCCTAACCCTAACCCTAACCCTAACCCTAACCCTTACCCGAAGCCTTACACTCTCCCGTCCCCTAATCCTAACCCGTACGCTAACACTAACCCGTACCCTAACACGTACGCTCACTCTGAAGCGTTGTCGTACCCTAACCTGTAACCTAAACCGTCCCCGTACCTTAACCCTAACCCTAACCCTAACCCTAACCCTAACCCTTACCCGAAGCCTTACCCTCACCCGTCCCCTAATCCTAACCCGTACGCTAACACTAACCCGTACCCTAACACGTACGCTCACCCTAAACCGTTGTCGTACCCTAACCTGTACCCTAAACCGTCCCCATCCCCTAACCCTAACCCTAACCCTAACCCTAACCCTAACCCTTACCCGAAGCCTTACCCTCACCCGTCCCCTAATCCTAACCTGTACGCTAACACTAACCCATAACCTAACAAGTACGCTCACCCTAAACCGTTGTCGTACACTAACCTGTACCCTAAACCGTCCCCGTCCCCGTCCCCGTCCCCTAACACTAACCCTAACCCTAACCCTTACCCGAAGCCTTACCCTCACCCGTCCCCTAATCCTAACCCGTACGCTAACATTAACCCGTACCCTAACACGTACGCTCACCCTAAACCTTTGTCGTACCCTAACCTGTACCATACACCGTCCCCGTCCCCTAACCCTAACCCTAACCCTAACCCTAACCCTAACCCTTACCCGAAGCCTTACCCTCACCCGTCCCCTAATCCTAAACCGTACGCTAACACTAACCCGTACCTTAACACGTACGCTCACACTAAACCGTTGTCGTACCCTAACCTGTACCCTAAACCGTCCCCGTCCCCTAACCCTAACCCTAACCCTAACCCTTACCCGAAGCCTTACCCTCACCCATCCCCTAATCCTAACCCGTACGCTAACACTAACCCTTACCCTAACACTTACACTCACCCTAAACCGTTGTCGTACTCTAACCTGTACCCTAAACCCTCCCCGTCCCCTAACCCTAACCCTAACCCTAAACCTAAACCTAACCCTTACCCGAAGCCTTACCCTCACCCGTCCCCTAATCCTAACCCGTACGCTAACACTAACCCGTACCCTAACACGTATGCTCACCCTAAACCGTTGTCGTACCCTAACCTGTACGCTAAACCGTCCCCGTCCCCTAACCCTAACCCTAACCCTAACCCTAAACCTTACCCGAAGCCTTACCCTCACCCGTCCCCTATTCCTAAACCGTACGCTAACACTAACCCGTACCCTAACACGTACGCTCACTCTAAACCGTTGTCGTACCCTCACATGTACCCTAAACCGTCCCCGTCCCCTAACCCTAACCCTAACCCTAACCCTAACCCTAATCCTTACCCGAAGCCTTACCCTCACCCGTCCCCCAATCCTAACCCGTACGCTAACACTAACCCGTACCCTAACACGTACGCTCACCCTAAACCGTTGTCGTACCCTAACCTGTAACCTAAACCGTCCCCATCCCCTAACCCTAACCCTAACCCTAACCCTAACCCTAACCCTTACCCGAAGCCTTACCCTCACCCGTCCCCTAATCCTAACCAGTACGCTAACACTAACCCGTACCCTAACACGTACGCTCACCCTAATCGGTTGTAGTACCCTAACCTGTTCCCTCAACCGTCCCCGTCCCCGTCCCCGTCCCCTAACCCTAACCCTAACCCTAACCCTTACCCGAAGCCTTACCCTCACCCGTCCCCTAATCCTAACCCGTACGCTAACACTAACCCGTACCCTAACACGTACGCTCACCCTAAACCGTTGTCGTACCCTAACCTGTACCCTAAACCGTCCCTGTCCCCTAACCCTAACCCTAACCCTAACCCTAACCCTTACCCGAAGCCTTACCCTCACACGTCCCCTAATCCTAACCCGTACGCTAACACTAACCCGTACCGTAACACGTACGCTCACCCTAAACCGTTGTCGTACCCTAACCTTTACCCTAAACCGTCCCCATCCCCTAACACTAACCCTAACCCTAACCCTAAACCTACCCGTACCCGAAGCCTTACCCTCACCCGTCCCCTAATCCTAACCCTTACGCTAACACTAACCCGTACCCTAACACGTACGCTCACCCTAAACCGTTGTCGTACCCTAACCTGTACCCTATACCGTCCCCGTCCCCTAACCCTAACCCTAACCCTAACCCTAACCCTAACCCTTACCCGAAGCCTTACCCTCGCCCGTCCCCTACTCCTAACCCGTACGCTAACACTAACCCATACCCTAACACGTAAGCTCATCCTAAACCGTTGTCGTACCCTAACCTGTACCCTAAACCGTCCCCGTCCCCTAACCCTAACCCTAACCCTAACCCTAACCCTAACCCTTACAAAAAGCCTTACCCTCAACCGTTCCCTCATCTTAACCCATACGCTAACACTAAACCGTACCCTAACACGTACGCTCACCCTAAACCGTTGTTGTACCCTAACCTGTACCCTAAACCGTCCCCGTCCCGTAACCCTAACCCTAACCCTAACCCTAACCCTTACCCGAAGCCTTACCCTCACCCGTCCCCTAATCCTAACCCGTACGCTAACACTAAACTATACCCTAACACGTACGCTCACCGTAAACCGTTCTCGTACACTAACCTGTACCCTAAACCGTCCCCGTCCCCTAACCCTAACCCTAACCCTAACCCTAACCCTAACACTTACCCGAAGCCTTACCCTCACCCGTCCCCTAATCCTAACCCGTACGCTAACACTAACCCGTACCCTAACACGTACGCTCACCCTAAGCCGTTGTCGTACCCTAACCTGTACCCTAAACCGACCCCGTCCCCTAACCCTAACCCTAACCCTAACCCTAACGCTAATCCATACCCGAAGCCTTACCCTCACCCGTCCCCTAATCCTAACCCGTACGCTAACACTAACCCGTACCCTAACACGTACGCTCACCCTAAACCGTTGTCATACCCTAATCTGTACCCTAAACCGTCCCCATCCCCTAAACCTAACCCTAACCCTAACCCTAACCCTAACCCTTTCCCCAAGCCTTACACTCACCCGTCCCCTAATCCTAACCCGTACGCTAACACTAACCCGTACCCTAACACGTACGCTCACCCTAAACCGTTGTCGTACCCTAACCTGTACACTAAACCGTCCCCGTCCCCTAACCATAACCCTAACCCTAACCCTAACCCTAACACTTACCCGAAGCCTTACCCTCACCTGTCTCCAAATCCTAACCCGTACGCTAACACTAACCCGTACCCTAACACGTACGCTCACCCTAAACAGTTGTCGTACCCTAACCTGTACCCTAAACCGTCCCCATCCCCTAACCCTAACCCTAACCCTAACCCTAAACTTTACCCGAAGCCTTACTCTCTCCCGTCCCATAATCCTAACCCGTACGCTAACACTAACCCGTACCCTAACACGTACGCTCACCCTAAACCTTTGTCGTACACTAACCTGTACCCTAAACCGTCCCCGTCCCCTAACCCTAACCCTAAACCTAACCCTATCCCTAACCCTTACCCGAAGCCTTACCCTCACCCGTCCCCTAATCCTAACCCGTACGCTAACAATAACCCATACCCTAACACGTACGCTCACCCTAAACCGTTGTCATACCCTAACCTGTACCCTAAACCGTCCCCGTTCCCTAACCGTAACCCTAACCCTAAACCTAACCCTTACCCGAAGCCTTACCCTCATCCGTCCCCTAATCCTAACCCGTACGCTAACACTAACCCATACCCTAACACGTACGCTCACCCTAAACCATTGTTGTACCCTTACCTGTACCCTAAACCGTCCCCATCCCCTAACCCTAACCCTATCCCTAACCCTAACCCTAAACCTTACCCGAAGCCTCACCCGCACCCGTCCCCTAAACCTAACCCATACGCTAACACTAACCCGTACCCTAACACGTACGCTCACCTTAAACCGTTGTCGTACCCTAACCTGTACCCTAAACCGTCCCCGTCCCGTAACCCTAACCCTAACCCTAACCCTAACCCTTACCCGAAGCCTTACCCTCACCCGTCCCCTAATCCTAACCCGTAGGCTAACACTAACCCGTACCCTAACACGTACGCTCACCCTAAACCGTTGTCGTACCCTAACCTGTACCCTAAACCATCCCCGTTCCCGTCCCCGTCCCCTAACCCTAACCCTAACCCTAACCCTTACCCGAAGCCTTACCCTCACCCGTCCCCTAATCCTAACCCGTACGCTAACACTAACCCATACCCTAACACGTACACTCACCGTAAACTGTTGTCGTACCCTAACCTGTACCCTAAACCGTCCCCGTCCCCTAACCCTAACCCTAACCCTAACCCTTACCCGAAGCCTTACCCTCACCCGTCCCCTAATCCTAACCCGTATGCTAACACTAACCCGTACCCTAACACGTACGATCACCCTAAACCGTTGTCGTACCCTAACCTGTACCCTAAACCGTCCCCGTCCCCTAACCCTAACACTAACCCTAACCCTAACCCTTACCCGAAGCCTTACCCTCACCCGTCCCCTAATCCTAACCCGTAGGCTAACACTAACCCGTACCCTAACACGTACGCTCACCCTAAACCGTTGTCGTACCCTAACCTGTACCCTAAACCGTCCCGGTCCCCGTCCCCTAACTCTAACCCTAACCCTAACCCTAACCCTTACCCGAAGCCTTACCCTCACCCGTCCCCTAATCCTAACCCGTACGCTAACACTAACCCGTACCCTAACACATACGCTCACCCTAAACCGTTGTCGTACCCTAACCTGTACCCTAAATCGTCCCCGTCCCCTAACCCTAACCCTAACCCTAACCCTAACCCTAACCCTTACCCGAAGCCTTACCCTCACCCGTCCCCTAATCCTAACCCGTACGCTAACACTAACCCATACCCTAACACGTACGCTCACCCTAAACCGTTGTCGTACAGTAACCAATACCCTAAACCGTCCCCGTCTCCGTCCCCGTCCCCTAACCCTAACCCTAACCCTTACCCGAAGCCTTACCCTCACCCGTCCCCTAATCCTAACCCGTACGCTAACACTAACCCGTACCATAACACGTACGCTCACCCTAAACCGTTGTCGTACACTAACCTGTGCCCTAAACCGTCGCCGTCCCCTAACCCTAACCCTAACCCTAACCCTAACCCTAACCCTTACCCGAAGCCTTACCCTCTACCGTCCCCTAATCCTAACCCGTACGCTAACACTAACCCGTGCCCTAACACGTACGCTCACCCTAAACCGTTGTCGTACAATAACCTGTACCCTAAACCGTCCCCTAACCCTAACCCTAACCCTAAACCTAACCCTAACCCTAACCCTTACCCGAAGCCTTACCCTCACCAGTCCCCTAATCCTAACCCGTACGCTAACAATAACTCGTACCCTAACACGTACGCTCACCCTAAACCGTTGTCGTACCCTAACCTGTACCCTAAACCGTCCCCGTCCCCTAACCCTAACCCTAACCCTAACCCTAACCCTAACCCTTACCCGAAGCCTTACTCTCACCCTTCCCCTAATCCTAACCCATACGCTGACACTAACCCGTACCCTAACACGTACGCTCACCCTAAACCGTTGTCGTACCCTAACCTGTACCCTAAACCTTCCCCGTCCCCTAACCCTAACCCTAACCCTAACCCTAACCCTAACCCTTACCCGAAGCCTTACCCTCACCCGTCCCCTATTCCTAACCCGTACGCTAACACTAACCCGTACCCTAACACGTACGCTCACCCTAAACCGTTGTCGTACCCTAACCTGTACCCTAAACCGTCCCCATCCCCTAACCCTAACCCTAACCCTAACCCTAACCCTTACCCGAAGCCTTACCCTCACCCATCCCCTAATCCTAACCTGTACACTAACACTAACCCGTACCCTAACACGTACGCTCACCCTAAACCATTGTCGTACCCTAACCTTTACCCTAAACCGTCCCCGTCCCCTAACCATAACCCTAACCGTAACCCTAACCCTAACCCATACCCGAAGCCTTACCCTCACCCGTCCCATAATCCTAACCAGTACGCTAACACTAACCCGTACCCTAACACGTACGCTCACCCTAAACCGTTGTCGTACACTAACCTGTACCCTAAACCGTCCCCGTCCCGTAACCCTAACCCTAACCCTAACCCTAACCCTTACCCGAAGCCTTACCCTCACCCGTCCCCTAATCCTAACCCGTAGGCTAACACTAACCCGTACCCTAACACGTACGCTCACCCTAAACCGTTGTCGTACCCTAACCTGTACCCTAAACCGTCCCCGTTCCCGTCCCCGTCGCCTAACCCTAGCCCTAACCCTAACCCTTACCCGAAGCCTTACCCTCACCCGTCCCCTAATCCTAACCCGTATGCTAACACTAACCCGTACCCTAACACGTACGATCACCCTAAACCGTTGTCGTACCCTAACCTGTACCCTAAACATTCCCCATCCCCTAACCCTAACCCTAACCCTAACCCTAACCCTTACCCGAAGCCTTACCCTCACCCGTCCCCTAATCCTAACCCGTACGCTAACACTAACCCGTACCCTAACACGTACGCTCACCCTAAACCGTTGTCGTACCCTAACCTGTACCCTAAACCGTCCCGGTCCCCGTCCCCTAACCCTAACCCTAACCCTAACCCTAACCCTTACCCGAAGCCTTACCCTCACCCGTCCCCTAATCCTAACCCGTACGCTAACACTAACCCGTACCCTAACACATACGCTCACCCTAAACCGTTGTCGTACCCTAACCTGTACCCTAAATCGTCCCCGTCCCCTAACCCTAACCCTAACCCTAACCCTAACCCTAACCCTTACCCGAAGCCTTACCCTCACCCGTCCCCTAATCCTAACCCGTACGCTAACACTAACCCGTACCCTAACACGTATGCTCACCCTAAACCGTTCTCGTACCCTAACGTGTACCCCAAACCATTCCCGTCCCCTAACCGTAACCCTAACCCTAACCCTAAACCTTACCCGAAGCCTTACCCTCACCCGTCCCCTAATCCTAACGCGTACGCTAACACTAAACCGTACCCTAACACGTACGCTCACCCTAAACCGTTGTCGTACCCTAACCTGTACCCTAAACCGTCCCCGTCCCCTAACCCTAACCCTAACCCAACCCTTACCCGAAGCGTTACCCTCACCCGTCCCCTAATCCTAACCCGTACGCTAACACTAACCCATACCCTAACACGTACGCTCACCCTAAACCGTTGTCGTACAGTAACCAATACCCTAAACCGTCCTCGTCTCCGTCCCCGTCCCCTAACCCTAACCCTAACCCTAACCCTTACCCGAAGCCTTACCCTCACCTGTCCCCTAATCCTAACCCGTACGCTAACACTAACCCGTACCCTAACACGTACGCGCACCCTAAACCGTTGTCGTACACTAACCTGTGCCCTAAACCGTCGCCGTCCCCTAACCCTAACCCTAACCCTAACCCTAACCCTTACCCTTACCCGAAGCCTTACCCTCAACCGTCCCCTAATCCTAACCCGTACGCTAACACTAACCCGTACCCTAACACGTACGCTCACCCTAAACCGTTGTCGTACACTAACCTGTACCCTAAACCGTCCCCGTCCCCTAACCCTAACCCTAAACCTAACCCTAACCCTAACACTTACCCGAAGCCTTACCCACACCCGTCCCCTAATCCTAACCCGTACGCTAACAATAACTCGTACCCTAACACGTACGCTCACCCTAAACCGTTGTCGTACCCTAACCTGTACCCTAAACCGTCCCCGTCCCCGTCCCCTAACCCTAACCCTAACCCTTACCCTTACCCGAAGCCTTACCCTCACCCGTCCCCTAATCCTAACCCGTACGCTAACACTAACACGTACCCTAACACGTACGCTCACTCTAAACCATTGTCGTGCCCTAACCTGTACCCTAAACCGTCCCCGTCCCCGTCCCCGTCCCCTAACCCTAACCCTAACCCTTACCCGAAGCCTTACCCTCACCCGTCCCCTAATCCTAACCCGTACACTAACACTAACCCGTACCCTAACACGTACGCTCACCCTTAACCGTTGTCGTACCCTAACTTGTACCCTAAACCGTCCCCGTCCCCTAACCCTAACCCTAAACCTAACCCTAACCCTAACCCTAACCCTTACCCGAAGCCTTACCCTCACCCGTCCCCTAATCCTAACCCGTATGCTAACACTAACCGGTACCCTAACACGTATGCTCACCCTAAACCGTTGTCGTACCCTATCCTGTACCCTAAACCATCCCCGTCCCCTAACCCTAACCCTAACCCTAACCCTAACCCTTACCCGAAGCCTTACCCTCACCCGTCCCCTAATCCTAACCCGTACGCTAACACTAACCCGTACCCTAACACGTACTCTCACCCTAAACCGTTGTCGTACACTAACCTGTACCCTAAACCGTCCCCGTCCCCGTCCCCGTCCTCTAACGCTAACCCTAACCCTAACCCTTACCCGAAGCCTTACCCTCACCCGTCCCCTAATCCTAACCCGTACGCTAACACTAACCCGTACCCTAACACGAACGCTCACCCTAAACCGTTGTTGTACCCTAACCTGTACCCTAAACCGTCCCCGTCCCCTAACCCTAACCCTAACCCTAACGCTAACCCTAACCCTTAACCGAAGCCTTACCCTCAACCGTCCCCTAATCCTAACCCGTACACTAACACTAACCCGTACCCTAACACTTACGCTCACCCTAAACCGTTGTCGTACCCTAACCTTTACCCTAAACCGTCCCCGGCCCCTAACCCTAACCCTAACCCTAACCCTAACCCTAACCCTTACCCGAAGCCTTACCCTCACCCATCCCCTAATCCTAAACCGTACACTAACACTAACCCGTACCCTAACACGTACGCTCACCCTAAACCATTGTCGTACCCTAAACTTTACCCTAAACCGTCCCCGTCCCCTAACCATAACCCTAACCGTAACCCTAACCCTAACCCTTACCCGAAGCCTTACCCTCACCCGTCCCATAATCCTAACCAGTACGCTAACACTAACCCGTACCCTAACACGTACGCTCACCCTAAACCGTTGTGGTACTCTAACCTGTACCCTAAACCGTCCCCGTCCCATCCCCGTCCTCTAACCCTAACCCTAACCCTAACCCTTACCCGAAGCCTTACACACACCCGTCCCCGAATCCTAACCCGTACGCTAACACTAACCCGTACCCTAACAGGCACGCTCACCCTAAACCGTTGTCGTACCCTAACCTGTACCCTAAACCGTCCACGTCCCCTAACCCTAACCCTAAACCTTTACCGAAGCCTTACCCTCACATGTCCCCTAATCCTAACCCGAACGCTAACACTAACCCCTACCCTAACACGTACGCTCACCCTAAATCATTGTCGTACACTATCCTGTACCCTAAACCGTCCCCGTCCCCGTACCCTAACCCTAACCCTAACCCTAACCCTAACCCTTACCCGAAGCCTTACCCTCACCCGTCCCCTAATCCTAACCCGTACGCTAACACGAACCCGTACCCTAACACGTACGCTCACCCAAAACCGTTGTCGTACCCTAACCTGTACCCTAAACCGTCCCCGTCCCCGTCCCCTAACCCTAACCCTAACCCTAACCCTAACCCTTACCCGAAGCCTTACCCTCACCCGTCCCCTAATCCTAACCCGTACGCTAACACTAACCCGTACCCTAACACGTACGCTCACTCTAAACCGTTGTCGTGCCCTAACCTGTACCCTAAACCGTCCCCGTCCCCTAAACCTAACCCTAACCCTAACCCTAACCCTAACCCTTACCCGAAGCCTTACCCTCACCCGTCCCCTAATCCTAACCCGTAGGCTAACACTAACACTTACCCTAACACGTACGCTCACCCTAAACCGTTGTCGTACCCTAACCTGTACCCTAAACCGCCCCGTCCCTACCCTAACCCTAACCCTAACACTAACCCTTACCCGAAGCCTTACCCTCACCCGTCCCCTAATCCTAACCCGTACGCTAACACTAACCCATACCCTAACACGTACGCTCACCCTAAACCGTTGTCGTACAGTAACCAATACCCTAAACAGTCCCCGTCTCCGTCCCCGTCCCCTAACCCTAACCCTAACCCTAACCCTTACCCGAAGCCTTACCCTCACCTGTCCCCTAATCCTAACCCGTACGCTAACACTAACCCGTACCCTAACACGTACGCGCACCCTAAACCGTTGTCGTACACTAACCTGTGCCCTAAACCGTCGCCGTCCCCTAACCCTAACCCTAACCCTAACCCTAACCCTTACCCTTACCCGAAGCCTTACCCTCAACCGTCCCCTAATCCTAACCCGTACGCTAACACTAACCCGTACCCTAACACGTACGCTCACCCTAAACCGTTGTCGTACACTAACCTGTACCCTAAACCGTCCCGGTCCCCTAACCCTAACCCTAAACCTAACCCTAACCCTAACACTTACCCGAAGCCTTACCCACACCCGTCCCCTAATCCTAACCCGTACGCTAACAATAACTCGTACCCTAACACGTACGCTCACCCTAAACCGTTGTCGTACCCTAACCTGTACCCTAAACCGTCCCCGTCCCCGTCCCCTAACCCTAACCCTAACCCTTACCCTTACCCGAAGCCTTACCCTCACCCGTCCCCTAATCCTAACCCGTACGCTAACACTAACACGTACCCTAACACGTACGCTCACTCTAAACCGTTGTCGTGCCCTAACCTGTACCCTAAACCGTCCCCGTCCCCGTCCCCGTCCCCTAACCCTAACCCTAACCCTTACCCGAAGCCTTACCCTCACCCGTCCCCTAATCCTAACCCGTACACTAACACTAACCCGTACCCTAACACGTACGCTCACCCTTAACCGTTGTCGTACCCTAACTTGTACCCTAAACCGTCCCCGTCCCCTAACCCTAACCCTAAACCTAACCCTAACCCTAACCCTAACCCTTACCCGAAGCCTTACCCTCACCCGTCCCCTAATCCTAACCCGTATGCTAACACTAACCGGTACCCTAACACGTATGCTCACCCTAAACCGTTGTCGTACCCTATCCTGTACCCTAAACCATCCCCGTCCCCTAACCCTAACCCTAACCCTAACCCTAACCCTTACCCGAAGCCTTACCCTCACCCGTCCCCTAATCCTAACCCGTACGCTAACACTAACCCGTACCCTAACACGTACTCTCACCCTAAACCGTTGTCGTACACTAACCTGTACCCTAAACCGTCCCCGTCCCCGTCCCCGTCCTCTAACGCTAACCCTAACCCTAACCCTTACCCGAAGCCTTACCCTCACCCGTCCCCTAATCCTAACCCGTACACTAACACTAACCCGTACCCTAACACTTACGCTCACCCTAAACCGTTGTCGTACCCTAACCTTTACCCTAAACCGTCCCCGTCCCCGTCCCCTAACCCTAACCCTAACCCTAACCCTAACCCTTACCCGAAGCCTTACCCTCACCCATCCCCTAATCCTAAACCGTACACTAACACTAACCCGTACCCTAACACGTACGCTCACCCTAAACCATTGTCGTACCCTAACCTTTACCCTAAACCGTCCCCGTCCCCTAACCATAACCCTAACCGTAACCCTAACCCTAACCCTTACCCGAAACCTTACCCTCACCCGTCCCATAATCCTAACCAGTACGCTAACACTAACCCGTACCCTAACACGTACGCTCACCCTAAACCGTTGTCGTACACTAACCTGTACCCTAAACCGTCCCCGTCCCCGTCCCCGTCCTCTAACCCTAACCCTAACCCTAACCCTTACCCGAAGCCTTACACACACCCGTCCCCGAATCCTAACCCGTACGCTAACACTAACCCGTACCCTAACACGCACGCTCACCCTAAACCGTTGTCGTACCCTAACCTGTACCCTAAACCGTCCCCGTCCCCTAACCCTAACCCTAACCCTTTACCGAAGCCTTACCCTCACATGTCCCCTAATCCTAACCCGTACGCTAACACTAACCCCTACCCTAACACGTACGCTCACCCTAAACCATTGTCGTACACTATCCTGTACCCTAAACCGTCCCCGTCCCCGTACCCTAACCCTAACCCTAACCCTAACCCTAACCCTTACCCGAAGCCTTACCCTCACCCGTCCCCTAATCCTAACCCGTACGCTAACACTAACCCGTACCCTAACACGTACGCTCACCCAAAACCGTTGTCGTACCCTAACCTGTACCCTAAACCGTCCCCGTCCCCGTCCCCTAACCCTAACCCTAACCCTAACCCTAACCCTAACCCTTACCCGAAGCCTTACCCTCACCCGTCCCCTAATCCTAACCCGTACGCTAACACTAACCCGTACCCTAACACGTACGCTCACTCTAAACCGTTGTCGTGCCCTAACCTGTACCCTAAACCGTCCCCGTCCCCTAACCTAACCCTAACCCTAACCCTAACCCTAACCCTTACCCGAAGCCTTACCCTCACCCGTCCCCTAATCCTAACCCGTAGGCTAACACTAACCCGTACCCTAACACGTACGCTCACCCTAAACCGTTGTCGTACCCTAACCTGTACCCTTAACCGTCCCCGTCCCCGTCCCCGTCCCCGTCCCCTAACCCTAAACCTAACCCTTACCCGAAGACTTACCCTCACCAGTCCCCTAATCCTTACCCGTACGCTAACACTAACCCATACCCTAACACGTACGCTCACCCTAAACCGTTGTCGTAACCTAACCTGTACCCTAAACCGTCCCCGTCCCCTAACCCTAACCCTAAACCTAACCCTAACCCTTACCCGAAGCCTTACCCTCACCCGTCCCCTAATCCTAACCCGTACGCTAACACTAACCCATACCCTAACAAGTACGCTCACACTAAACCGTTGTCGTACCCTAACCTGTACCCTAAACCGTCCCCGTCCCCTAACCCTATCCCTAACCCTAACCCTAACCCTAACCCTTACCCGAAGCCTTACCCTCACACATCCCCTAATCCTAACCCGTAGGCTAACACTAACCCGTACCCTAACACGTACGCTCACCCTAAACCGTTGTCGTACCCTAACCTGTACCCTAAACCGTCCCCATCCCCTAACCCAAACCCTAACCCTAACCCTAGCCCTAACCCTAACCCTAACCCTTACCCGAAGTCTTACCCTCACCCGTCCCCTAATCTTAAACCGTACGCTAACCCTAACCCGTACCCTAACACGTACATTCACCCTGAACCGTTGTTGTACCCTAACCTGTACCCTAAACCGTCCCCGTCCCCTAACCCTACCCTAACCCTAAATCTAAACCTAACCCTTACCCGAAGCCTTACCCTCACCCGTCCCCTAATCCTAACCCGTACGCTAACACTAACGCGTACCCTAACACGTATGCTCACCCTAAACCGTTGTCGTACCCTAACATGTACCCTAAAACGTCCCCGTCCCCTAACCCTAACCCTAACCCTAACCCTAACCCTTACCCGAAGCCTTACCCTCACCCGTCCCCTAATCCTAACCCGTACGCTAACACTAACCCGTACCCTAACACGTACGCTCACCCTAAACCGTTGTCGTACACTAACCTGTACCCTAAACCGTCCCCGTCCCCGTCCCCGTCCTCTGACCCTAACCCTAACCCTAACCCTTACCCGAAGCCTTACCCTCACCCGTCACCTAATCCTAACCCGTACGCTAACACTAACCCGTACCCTAACACGTACACTCACCCTAAACCGTTGTCGTACCCTAACCTGTACCCTAAACCGTCCCCGTCCCCTAACCCTAACCCTAACCCTAACCCTAACCCTAACCCTTACCCGAAGCCTTACCCTCACCCGCTTCCTAATCCTAACCCGTACGCTAACACTAACCCGTACCCTAACACGTACACTCACCCTAAACCGTTGTCGTACCCTATCCTGTACCCTAAACCGTCCCCGTCCCCGTCCCCTAACCCTAACCCTAACCCTAACCCTAACCCTTACCCGAAGCCTTACCCTCACCCGTCCCCTAATCCTAACCCGTACGCTAACACTAACCCGTACCCTAACACGTACGCTCACCCTAAACCGTTGTCGTACCCTAACCTGTACACTAAACCATCCCCGTTCCCCTAACCCTAACCCTAACCCTAACCCTAACCCTTTCCCGAAGCCTTACCCTCACCCATCCCCTAATCCTAACCCGTAGGCTAACACTAACCCGTACCCTAACACGTACGCTCACCCTAAACCGTTGTCGTACCCTAACCTGTACCCTAAAACGTCCCCATCCTCTAACCCTAACCCTAACCCTAACCCTAACCCTAACCCTTACCCGAAGCCTTACCCTCACCCGTCCCCTAATCCTAAACCGTACGCTAACACTAACCCGTACCCTAACACGTACGCTCACTCTAAACCGTTGTCGTGCCCTAACCTGTACCCTAAACCGTCCCCGTCCCCTAAACCTAACCCTAACCCTAACCCTAAACCTAACCCTAAACCTTAACCGAAGCCTTACGCTCAACCGTCCCCTAATCCTAACCCGTACGCTAACACTAACCCGTATCCTAACACGTACGCTCACCCTAATCCGTTGTCGTACCCTAACCTGTACCCTAAACCGTCCCCGTCCCCTAACCCTAACCCTAACCCTAATCCTAACCCTAACCCTTACCCGAAGCCTTACACTCACCCGTCCCCTAATCCTAACCCGAACGCTAACACTAACCCGTACCCTAACACGTACGCTCACCCTAAACCGTTGTCGTACCCTAACCTGTACCCTAAACCGTCCCCGTCCCCGTCCCCTAACCCTAACCCTAACAGTAACCCTAACCCTTACCCGAAGCCTTACCCTCACCCGTCCCCTAATCCTAACCCGTACGCTAACACTAACCCGTACCCTAACACGTACACTCACACTAAACCGTTGTTGTACCCTAACCTGTACCCTAAACCGTCCCCGTCCCCTAACCCTAACCCTAACCCTAACCCTAACCCTTACCCGAAGCCTTACCCTCACCCATCCCCTAATCCTAACCCGTAGGCTAACACTAACCCGTACCCTAACACGTACGCTCACCCTAAACCGTTGTCGTACACTAACATGTACCCTAATCCGTCCCCGTCCCCTAACCCTAACCCTAACCCTAACCCTAACCCTAACCCTAACCCTTACCCGAAGTCTTACCCTCACCCGTCCCCTAATCCTAACCCGTACGCTAACACTAACCCGTACCCTAACACGTACGCTCACTCTAAACCGTTGTCGTGCCCTAACCTGTACCCTAAACCGTCCCCGTCCCCTAAAATTAACTCTAACCCTAACCCTAACCCTTACCCGAAGCCTTACCCTCACCCGTCCCCTAATCCTAACCCGTAGGCTAACACTAACCCGTACCCTAACACGTACGCTCACCCTAAACCGTTGTCGTACCCTAACCTGTACCCTAAACCCTCCCCGTCCCCTAACCCTAACCCTAAACCTAACCCTAACCCTAACCCTAAACCTTACCCGAAGCCTTACCCTCACCCGTCCCGTAATCCTAACCCGTACGCTAACACTAACCCCTACCCTAACACGTACGCTCACCCTAAACCGTTGTCGTAACCTAACCTGTATCCTAAACCGTCCCCGTCCCCGTCCCCTAACCCTAACCCTAACCCTAACCCTAACCCTTACCCGAAGCCTTACCCTCACCTGTCCCCTGATCCTTACCCGTACGCTAACACTAACCCGTACCCTAACACGTACGCTCACCCTAAACCGTTGTCGTACCCTAACCTGTACCCTAAACAGTCCCCGTCCCCTAACCCTAACCCTAACCCTAACCCTAACCCTAACCCTTACCCGAAGCCTTACCCTCACCCGTCCCCTAATCCTAACCTGTGCGCTAACACTAAACCATAACCTAACACGTACGCTCACCCTAAACCGTTGTCGTACACTAACCTGTACCCAAAACCGTCCCCGTCCCCTAAACCTAACCCTAACCCTAACCCTAACCCTAACCCTTACCCGAAGCCTTACCCTCAACCGTCCCCTAATCCTAACCCGTACGCTGACACTAACCCGTACCCTAACACGTACGCTCACCCTAAACCGTTGTCGTACCCTATCCTGTACCCTAAACCGTCCCCGTCCCCGTCTCCTAACCCTAACCCTAACCCTATCCCTAACCCTTACCCGAAGCCTTACCCTCACCCGTCCCCTAAACCTAACCCGTACGCTAACACTAACCCGTACCCTAACACGTACGCTCACCCTAAACCGTTGTCGTACACTAACCTGTACCCTAAACCGTCCCCGTCCCCTAACCCTAACCCTAACCCTAACCCTAACCCTTACCCGAAGCCTTACCCTCTCCCGTCCCCTAATCCTAACCCGTACGCTAACACTAACCCGTACCCTAACACGTACGCTCACTCTGAAGCGTTGTCGTACCCTAACCTGTAACCAAAACCGTCCCCGTACCTTAACCCTAACCCTAACCCTAACCCTAACCCTAACCCTTACCCGAAGCCTTACCCTCACCCGTCCCCTAATCCTAACCCGTACGCTAACACTAACCCGTACCCTAACACGTACGCTCACCCTAAACCGTTGTCGTACCCTAACCTGTACCCTAAACCGTCCCCATCCCCTAACCCTAACCCTAACCCTAACCCTAACCCTAACCCTTACCCGAAGCCTTACCCTCACCCGTCCCCTAATCCTAACCTGTACGCTAACACTAACCCATAACCTAACACGTACGCTCACCCTAAACCGTTGTCGTACACTAACCTGTACCCTAAACCGTCCCCGTCCCCGTCCCCGTCCCCTAACACTAACCCTAACCCTAACCCTTACCCGAAGCCTTACCCTCACCTGTCCCCTAATCCTAACCCGTACGCTAACACTAACCCGTACCCTAACACGTACGCTCACCCTAAACCGTTGTCGTACCCTAACCTGTACCCTAAACCGTCCCCGTTCCCCTAACCCTAACCCTAACCGTAACCCTTACCCTTACCCGAAGCCTTACCCTCACCCATCCCCTAATCCTAACCCCTAGGCTAACACTAACCCGTACCCTAACACGTACGCTCACCCTAAACAGTTGTCGTACCCTAACCTGTACCCTAAACCATCCCCATCCCCTAACCCTAACCCTAACCCTAACCCTAACCCTAACCCTTACCCGAAGCCTTACCCTCACCCGTCCCCTAATCCTAACCCGTACGCTAACACTAACCCGTACCCTAACACGTACGCTCACCCTAAACCGTTTTCATACACTAAACTGTACCCTAAAACGTCCCCGTTCCCTAACCCTTTCCCTAACCCTAACCCTAACCCTAACCCTTACCCGAAGCCTTACCAAAACCCGTCCCCTAATCCTAACCCGTACGCTAACACTAACCCGTACCCTAACACGTACGCTCACCCTAAACCGTTGTCGTACCCTAACCTGTACCCTAAACCGTCCCCGTCCCCTAACGCTAACCCTAACCCTAACCCTAACCCTAACCCTTACCCGAAGCCTTACCCTCACCCGTCCCCTAATCCTAACCCGTACGCTAACATTAACCCGTACCCTAACACGTACGCTCACCCTAAACCTTTGTCGTACCCTAACCTGTACCATACACCGTCCCCGTCCCCTAACCCTAACCCTAACCCTAACCCTAACCCTAACCCTTACCCGAAGCCTTACCCTCACCCGTCCCCTAATCCTAACCCGTACGCTAACACTAACCCGTACCTTAACACGTACGCTCACACTAAACCGTTGTCGTACCCTAACCTGTACCCTAAACCGTCCCCGTCCCCTAACCCTAACCCTAACCCTAACCCTTACCCGAAGCCTTACCCTCACCCATCCCCTAATCCTAACCCGTACGCTAACACTAACCCGTACCCTAACACTTACACTCACCCTAAACCGTTGTCGTACTCTAACCTGTACCCTAAACCTTCCCCGTCCCCTAACCGTAACCCTAACCCTAAACCTAAACCTAACCCTTACCCGAAGCCTTACCCTCACCCGTCCCCTAATCCTAACACGTACGCTAACACTAACCCGTACCCTAACACGTATGCTCACCCTAAACCGTTGTCGTACCCTAACCTGTACGCTAAACCGTCCCCGTCCCCTAACCCTAACCCTAACCCTAACCCTAAACCTTACCCGAAGCCTTACCCTCACCCGTCCCCTATTCCTAAACCGTACGCTAACACTAACCCGTACCCTAACACGTACGCTCACTCTAAACCGTTGTCGTACCCTCACCTGTACCCTAAACCGTCCCCGTCCCCTAACCCTAACCCTAACCCTAACCCTAACCCTTACCCGAAGCCTTACCCTCACCCGTCCCCTAATCCTAACCCGTACGCTAACACTAACCCGTACCCTAACACGTACGCTCACCCTAAACCGTTGTCGTACCCTAACCTGTACCCTAAACCGTCCCCATCCCCTAACCCTAACCCTAACCCTAACCCTAACCCTAACCCTTACCCGAAGCCTTACCCTCACCCGTCCCCTAATCCTAACCAGTACGCTAACACTAACCCGTACCCTAACACGTACGCTCACCCTAATCCGTTGTCGTACCCTAACCTGTTCCCTCAACCGTCCCCGTCCCCGTCCCCGTCCCCTAACCCTAACCCTAACCCTAACCCTTACCCGAAGCCTTACCCTCACCCGTCCCCTAATCCTAACCCGTACGCTAACACTAACCCGTACCCTAACACGTACGCTCACCCTAAACCGTTGTCGTACCCTAACCTGTACCCTAAACCGTCCCTGTCCCCTAACCCTAACCCTAACCCTAACCCTAACCCTTACCCGAAGCCTTACCCTCACACGTCCCCTAATCCTAACCCGTACGCTAACACTAACCCGTACCGTAAAACGTACGCTCACCCTAAACCGTTGTCGTACCCTAACCTTTACCCTAAACCGTCCCCATCCTCTAACACTAACCCTAACCCTAACCCTAAACCTACCCGTACCCGAAGCCTTACCCTCACCTGTCCCCTAATCCTAACCCTTACGCTAACACTAACCCGTACCCTAACACGTACGCTCACCCTAAACCGTTGTCGTACCCTAACCTGTACCCTATACCGTCCCCGTCCCCTAACCCTAACCCTAACCCTAACCCTAACCCTTACCTGAAGCCTTACCCTCGCCCGTCCCCTACTCCTAACCCGTACGCTAACACTAACCCATACCCTAACACGTAAGCTCATCCTAAACCGTTGTCGTACCCTAACCTGTACCCTAAACCGTCCCCGTCCCCTAACCCTAACCCTAACCCTAACCCTAACCCTAACCCTTACAAAAAGCCTTACCCTCAACCGTTCCCTCATCTTAACCCATACGCTAACACTAAACCGTACCCTAACACGTACGCTCACCCTAAACCGTTGTTGTACCCTAACCTGTACCCTAAACCGTCCCCGTCCGCTAACCCTAACCCTAACCCTAACCCTAACCCTTACCCGAAGCCTTACCCTCACCCGTCCCCTAATCCTAACCCGTACGCTAACACTAAACTATACCCTAACACGTACGCTCACCGTAAACCGTTCTCGTACACTAACCTGTACCCTAAACCGTCCCCGTCCCCTAACCCTAACCCTAACCCTAACCCTAACCCTAACACTTACCCGAAGCCTTACCCTCACCCGTCCCCTAATCCTAACCCGTACGCTAACACTAACCCGTACCCTAACACGTACGCTCACCCTAAGCCGTTGTCGTACCCTAACCTGTACCCTAAACCGACCCCGTCCCCTAACCCTAACCCTAACCCTAACCCTAACGCTAATCCATACCCGAAGCCTTACCCTCACCCGTCCCCTAATCCTAACCCGTACGCTAACACTAACCCGTACCCTAACACGTACGCTCACCCTAAACCGTTGTCATACCCTAATCTGTACCCTAAACCGTCCCCATCCCCTAAACCTAACCCTAACCCTAACCCTAACCCTAACCCTTTCCCCAAGCCTTACCCTCACCCGTCCCCTAATCCTAACCCGTACGCTAACACTAACCCGTACCCTAACACGTACGCTCACCCTAAACCGTTGTCGTACACTAACCTGTACACTAAACCGTCCCCGTCCCCTAACCATAACCCTAACCCTAACCCTAACCCTAACACTTACCCGAAGCCTTACCCTCACCTGTCTCCAAATCCTAACCCGTACGCTAACACTAACCCGTACCCTAACACGTACGCTCACCCTAAACAGTTGTCGTACCCTAACCTGTACCCTAAACCGTCCCCATCCCCTAACCCTAACCCTAACCCTAACCCTAAACTTTACCCGAAGCCTTACTCTCTCCCGTCCCATAATCCTAACCCGTACGCTAACACTAACCCGTACCCTAACACGTACGCTCACCCTAAACCTTTGTCGTACACTAACCTGTACCCTAAACCGTCCCCGTCCCCTAACCCTAACCCTAAACCTAACCCTATCCCTAACCCTTACCCGAAGCCTTACCCTCACCCGTCCCCTAATCCTAACCCGTACGCTAACAATAACCCATACCCTAACACGTACGCTCACCCTAAACCGTTGTCATACCCTAACCTGTACCCTAAACCGTCCCCGTTCCCTAACCGTAACCCTAACCCTAAACCTAACCCTTACCCGAAGCCTTACCCTCATCCGTCCCCTAATCCTAACCCGTACGCTAACACTAACCCATACCCTAACACGTACGCTCACCCTAAACCATTGTTGTACCCTTACCTGTACCCTAAACCGTCCCCATCCCCTAACCCTAACCCTATCCCTAACCCTAACCCTAAACCTTACCCGAAGCCTCACCCGCACCCGTCCCCTAAACCTAACCCATACGCTAACACTAACCCGTACCCTAACACGTACGCTCACCTTAAACCGTTGTCGTACCCTAACCTGTACCCTAAACCGTCCCCGTCCCGTAACCCTAACCCTAACCCTAACCCTAACCCTTACCCGAAGCCTTACCCTCACCCGTCCCCTAATCCTAACCCGTAGGCTAACACTAACCCGTACCCTAACACGTACGCTCACCCTAAACCGTTGTCGTACCCTAACCTGTACCCTAAACCATCCCCGTTCCCGTCCCCGTCCCCTAACCCTAACCCTAACCCTAACCCTTACCCGAAGCCTTACCCTCACCCGTCCCCTAATCCTAACCCGTACGCTAACACTAACCCATACCCTAACACGTACACTCACCGTAAACTGTTGTCGTACCCTAACCTGTACCCTAAACCGTCCCCGTCCCCTAACCCTAACCCTAACCCTAACCCTTACCCGAAGCCTTACCCTCACCCGTCCCCTAATCCTAACCCGTATGCTAACACTAACCCGTACCCTAACACGTACGATCACCCTAAACCGTTGTCGTACCCTAACCTGTACCCTAAACCGTCCCCGTCCCCTAACCCTAACACTAACCCTAACCCTAACCCTTACCCGAAGCCTTACCCTCACCCGTCCCCTAATCCTAACCCGTAGGCTAACACTAACCCGTACCCTAACACGTACGCTCACCCTAAACCGTTGTCGTACCCTAACCTGTACCCTAAACCGTCCCGGTCCCCGTCCCCTAACTCTAACCCTAACCCTAACCCTAACCCTTACCCGAAGCCTTACCCTCACCCGTCCCCTAATCCTAACCCGTACGCTAACACTAACCCGTACCCTAACACATACGCTCACCCTAAACCGTTGTCGTACCCTAACCTGTACCCTAAATCGTCCCCGTCCCCTAACCCTAACCCTAACCCTAACCCTAACCCTAACCCTTACCCGAAGCCTTACCCTCACCCGTCCCCTAATCCTAACCCGTACGCTAACACTAACCCATACCCTAACACGTACACTCACCCTAAACCGTTGTCGTACAGTAACCAATACCCTAAACCGTCCCCGTCTCCGTCCCCGTCCCCTAACCCTAACCCTAACCCTTACCCGAAGCCTTACCCTCACCCGTCCCCTAATCCTAACCCGTACGCTAACACTAACCCGTACCATAACACGTACGCTCACCCTAAACCGTTGTCGTACACTAACCTGTGCCCTAAACCGTCGCCGTCCCCTAACCCTAACCCTAACCCTAACCCTAACCCTAACCCTTACCCGAAGCCTTACCCTCTACCGTCCCCTAATCCTAACCCGTACGCTAACACTAACCCGTGCCCTAACACGTACGCTCACCCTAAACCGTTGTCGTACACTAACCTGTACCCTAAACCGTCCCCTAACCCTAACCCTAACCCTAAACCTAACCCTAACCCTAACCCTTACCCGAAGCCTTACCCTCACCCGTCCCCTAATCCTAACCCGTACGCTAACAATAACTCGTACCCTAACACGTACGCTCACCCTAAACCGTTGTCGTACCCTAACCTGTACCCTAAACCGTCCCCGTCCCCTAACCCTTACCCTAACCCTAACCCTAACCCTAACCCTTACCCGAAGCCTTACTCTCACCCTTCCCCTAATCCTAACCCATACGCTGACACTAACCCGTACCCTAACACGTACGCTCACCCTAAACCGTTGTCGTACCCTAACCTGTACCCTAAACCTTCCCCGTCCCCTAACCCTAACCCTAACCCTAACCCTAACCCTAACCCTTACCCGAAGCCTTACCCTCACCCGTCCCCTATTCCTAACCCGTACGCTAACACTAACCCGTACCCTAACACGTACGCTCACCCTAAACCGTTGTCGTACCCTAACCTGTACCCTAAACCGTCCCCATCCCCTAACCCTAACCCTAACCCTAACCCTAACCCTAACCCGAAGCCTTACCCTCACCCATCCCCTAATCCTAACCTGTACACTAACACTAACCCGTACCCTAACACGTACGCTCACCCTAAACCATTGTCGTACCCTAAACTTTACCCTAAACCGTCCCCGTCCCCTAACCATAACCCTAACCGTAACCCTAACCCTAACCCATACCCGAAGCCTTACCCTCACCCGTCCCATAATCCTAACCAGTACGCTAACACTAACCCGTACCCTAACACGTACGCTCACCCTAAACCGTTGTCGTACACTAACCTGTACCCTAAACCGTCCCCGTCCCGTAACCCTAACCCTAACCCTAACCCTAACCCTTACCCGAAGCCTTACCCTCACCCGTCCCCTAATCCTAACCCGTAGGCTAACACTAACCCGTACCGTAACACGTACGCTCACCCTAAACCGTTGTCGTACCCTAACCTGTACCCTAAACCGTCCCCGTTCCCGTCCCCGTCGCCTAACCCTAGCCCTAACCCTAACCCTTACCCGAAGCCTTACCCTCACCCGTCCCCTAATCCTAACCCGTATGCTAACACTAACCCGTACCCTAACACGTACGATCACCCTAAACCGTTGTCGTACCCTAACCTGTACCCTAAACATTCCCCATCCCCTAACCCTAACCCTAACCCTAACCCTAACCCTTACCCGAAGCCTTACCCTCACCCGTCCCCTAATCCTAACCCGTACGCTAACACTAACCCGTACCCTAACACGTACGCTCACCCTAAACCGTTGTCGTACCCTAACCTGTACCCTAAACCGTCCCGGTCCCCGTCCCCTAACCCTAACCCTAACCCTAACCCTAACCCTTACCCGAAGCCTTACCCTCACCCGTCCCCTAATCCTAACCCGTACGCTAACACTAACCCGTACCCTAACACATACGCTCACCCTAAACCGTTGTCGTACCCTAACCTGTACCCTAAATCGTCCCCGTCCCCTAACCCTAACCCTAACCCTAACCCTAACCCTAACCCTTACCCGAAGCCTTACCCTCACCCGTCCCCTAATCCTAACCCGTACGCTAACACTAACCCGTACCCTAACACGTATGCTCACCCTAAACCGTTCTCGTACCCTAACGTGTACCCCAAACCATTCCCGTCCCCTAACCGTAACCCTAACCCTAACCCTAAACCTTACCCGAAGCCTTACCCTCACCCGTCCCCTAATCCTAACGCGTACGCTAACACTAAACCGTACCCTAACACGTACGCTCACCCTAAACCGTTGTCGTACCCTAACCTGTACCCTAAACCGTCCCCGTCCCCTAACCCTAACCCTAACCCTAACCCTTACCCGAAGCGTTACCCTCACCCGTCCCCTAATCCTAACCCGTACGCTAACACTAACCCATACCCTAACACGTACGCTCACCCTAAACCGTTGTCGTACAGTAACCAATACCCTAAACCGTCCTCGTCTCCGTCCCCGTCCCCTAACCCTAACCCTAACCCTAACCCTTACCCGAAGCCTTACCCTCACCTGTCCCCTAATCCTAACCCGTACGCTAACACTAACCCGTACCCTAACACGTACGCGCACCCTAAACCGTTGTCGTACACTAACCTGTGCCCTAAACCGTCGCCGTCCCCTAACCCTAACCCTAACCCTAACCCTAACCCTTACCCTTACCCGAAGCCTTACCCTCAACCGTCCCCTAATCCTAACCCGTACGCTAACACTAACCCGTACCCTAACACGTACGCTCACCCTAAACCGTTGTCGTACACTAACCTGTACCCTAAACCGTCCCCGTCCCCTAACCCTAACCCTAAACCTAACCCTAACCCTAACACTTACCCGAAGCCTTACCCACACCCGTCCCCTAATCCTAACCCGTACGCTAACCATAACTCGTACCCTAACACGTACGCTCACCCTAAACCGTTGTCGTACCCTAACCTGTACCCTAAACCGTCCCCGTCCCCGTCCCCTAACCCTAACCCTAACCCTTACCCTTACCCGAAGCCTTACCCTCACCCGTCCCCTAATCCTAACCCGTACGCTAACACTAACACGTACCCTAACACGTACGCTCACTCTAAACCGTTGTCGTGCCCTAACCTGTACCCTAAACCGTCCCCGTCCCCGTCCCCGTCCCCTAACCCTAACCCTAACCCTTTCCCGAAGCCTTACCCTCACCCGTCCCCTAATCCTAACCCGTACACTAACACTAACCCGTACCCTAACACGTACGCTCACCCTTAACCGTTGTCGTACCCTAACTTGTACCCTAAACCGTCCCCGTCCCCTAACCCTAACCCTAAACCTAACCCTAACCCTAACCCTAACCCTTACCCGAAGCCTTACCCTCACCCGTCCCCTAATCCTAACCCGTATGCTAACACTAACCGGTACCCTAACACGTATGCTCACCCTAAACCGTTGTCGTACCCTATCCTGTACCCTAAACCATCCCCGTCCCCTAACCCTAACCCTAACCCTAACCCTAACCCTTACCCGAAGCCTTACCCTCACCCGTCCCCTAATCCTAACCCGTACGCTAACACTAACCCGTACCCTAACACGTACTCTCACCCTAAACCGTTGTCGTACACTAACCTGTACCCTAAACCGTCCCCGTCCCCGTCCCCGTCCTCTAACGCTAACCCTAACCCTAACCCTTACCCGAAGCCTTACCCTCACCCGTCCCCTAATCCTAACCCGTACGCTAACACTAACCCGTACCCTAACACGAACGCTCACCCTAAACCGTTGTTGTACCCTAACCTGTACCCTAAACCGTCCCCGTCCCCTAACCCTAACCCTAACCCTAACGCTAACCCTAACCCTTAACCGAAGCCTTACCCTCAACCGTCCCCTAATCCTAACCCGTACACTAACACTAACCCGTACCCTAACACTTACGCTCACCCTAAACCGTTGTCGTACCCTAACCTTTACCCTAAACCGTCCCCGGCCCCTAACCCTAACCCTAACCCTAACCCTAACCCTAACCCTTACCCGAAGCCTTACCCTCACCCATCCCCTAATCCTAAACCGTACACTAACACTAACCCGTACCCTAACACGTACGCTCACCATAAACCATTGTCGTACCCTAACCTTTACCCTAAACCGTCCCCGTCCCCTAACCATAACCCTAACCGTAACCCTAACCCTAACCCTTACCCGAAGCCTTACCCTCACCCGTCCCATAATCCTAACCAGTACGCTAACACTAACCCGTACCCTAACACGTACGCTCACCCTAAACCGTTGTGGTACTCTAACCTGTACCCTAAACCGTCCCCGTCCCATCCCCGTCCTCTAACCCTAACCCTAACCCTAACCCTTACCCGAAGCCTTACACACACCCGTCCCCGAATCCTAACCCGTACGCTAACACTAACCCGTACCCTAACAGGCACGCTCACCCTAAACCGTTGTCGTACCCTAACCTGTACCCTAAACCGTCCCCGTCCCCTAACCCTAACCCTAAACCTTTACCGAAGCCTTACCCTCACATGTCCCCTAATCCTAACCCGTACGCTAACACTAACCCCTACCCTAACACGTACGCTCACCCTAAACCATTGTCGTACACTATCCTGTACCCTAAACCGTCCCCGTCCCCGTACCCTAACCCTAACCCTAACCCTAACCCTAACCCTTACCCGAAGCCTTACCCTCACCCGTCCCCTTATCCTAACCCGTACGCTAACACGAACCCGTACCCTAACACGTACGCTCACCCAAAACCGTTGTCGTACCCTAACCTGTACCCTAAACCGTCCCCGTCCCCGTCCCCTAACCCTAACCCTAACCCTAACCCTAACCCTTACCCGAAGCCTTACCCTCACCCGTCCCCTAATCCTAACCCGTACGCTAACACTAACCCGTACCCTAACACGTACGCTCACTCTAAACCGTTGTCGTGCCCTAACCTGTACCCTAAACCGTCCCCGTCCCCTAAACCTAACCCTAACCCTAACCCTAACCCTAACCCTTACCCGAAGCCTTACCCTCACCCGTCCCCTAATCCTAACCCGTAGGCTAACACTAACACTTACCCTAACACGTACGCTCACCCTAAACCGTTGTCGTACCCTAACCTGTACCCTAAACCGCCCCGTCCCTACCCTAACCCTAACCCTAACACTAACCCTTACCCGAAGCCTTACCCTCACCCGTCCCCTAATCCTAACCCGTACGCTAACACTAACCCATACCCTAACACGTACGCTCACCCTAAACCGTTGTCGTACAGTAACCAATACCCTAAACCGTCCCCGTCTCCGTCCCCGTCCCCTAACCCTAACCCTAACCCTAACCCTTACCCGAAGCCTTACCCTCACCTGTCCCCTAATCCTAACCCGTACGCTAACACTAACCCGAACCCTAACACGTACACGCACCCTAAACCGTTGTCGTACACTAACCTGTGCCCTAAACCGTCGCCGTCCCCTAACCCTAACCCTAACCCTAACCCTAACCCTTACCCTTACCCGAAGCCTTACCCTCAACCGTCCCCTAATCCTAACCCGTACGCTAACACTAACCCGTACCCTAACACATACGCTCACCCTAAACCGTTGTCGTACACTAACCTGTACCCTAAACCGTCCCCGTCCCCTAACCCTAACCCTAAACCTAACCCTAACCCTAACACTTACCCGAAGCCTTACCCACACCCGTCCCCTAATCCTAACCCGTACGCTAACAATAACTCGTACCCTAACACGTACGCTCACCCTAAACCGTTGTCGTACCCTAACCTGTACCCTAAACCGTCCCCGTCCCCGTCCCCTAACCCTAACCCTAACCCTTACCCTTACCCGAAGCCTTACCCTCACCCGTCCCCTAATCCTAACCCGTACGCTAACACTAACACGTACCCTAACACGTACGCTCACTCTAAACCGTTGTTGTGCCCTAACCTGTACCCTAAACCGTCCCCGTCCCCGTCCCCTAACCCTAACCCTAACCCTTACCCGAAGCCTTACCCTCACCCGTCCCCTAATCCTAACCCGTACACTAACACTAACCCGTACCCTAACACGTACGCTCACCCTTAACTGTTGTCGTACCCTAACTTGTACCCTAAACCGTCCCCGTCCCCTAACCCTAACCCTAAACCTAACCCTAACCCTAACCCTAACCCTTACCCGAAGCCTTACCCTCACCCGTCCCCTAATCCTAACCCGTATGCTAACACTAACCGGTACCCTAACACGTATGCTCACCCTAAACCGTTGTCGTACCCTATCCTGTACCCTAAACCATCCCCGTCCCCTAACCCTAACCCTAACCCTAACCCTAACCCTTACCCGAAGCCTTACCCTCACCCGTCCCCTAATCCTAACCCGTACGCTAACACTAACCCGTACCCTAACACGTACTCTCACCCTAAACCGTTGTCGTACACTAACCTGTACCCTAAACCGTCCCCGTCCCCGTCCCCGTCCTCTAACGCTAACCCTAACCCTAACCCTTACCCGAAGCCTTACCCTCACCCGTCCCCTAATCCTAACCCGTACACTAACACTAACCCGTACCCTAACACTTACGCTCACCCTAAACCGTTGTCGTACCCTAACCTTTACCCTAAACCGTCCCCGGCCCCTAACCCTAACCCTAACCCTAACCCTAACCCTAACCCTTACCCGAAGCCTTACCCTCACCCATCCCCTAATCCTAAACCGTACACTAACACTAACCCGTACCCTAACACGTACGCTCACCCTAAACCATTGTCGTACCCTAACCTTTACCCTAAACCGTCCCCGTCCCCTAACCATAACCCTAACCGTAACCCTAACCCTAACCCTTACCCGAAGCCTTACCCTCACCCGTCCCATAATCCTAACCAGTACGCTAACACTAACCCGTACCCTAACACGTACGCTCACCCTAAACCGTTGTCGTACACTAACCTGTACCCTAAACCGTCCCCGTCCCCGTCCCCGTCCTCTAACCCTAACCCTAACCCTAACCCTTACCCGAAGCCTTACACACACCCGTCCCCGAATCCTAACCCGTACGCTAACACTAACCCGTACCCTAACACGCACGCTCACCCTAAACCGTTGTCGTACCCTAACCTGTACCCTAAACCGTCCCCGTCCCCTAACCCTAACCCTAACCCTTTACCGAAGCCTTACCCTCACATGTCCCCTAATCCTAACCCGTACGCTAACACTAACCCCTACCCTAACACGTACGCTCATCCTAAACCATTGTCGTACACTATCCTGTACCCTAAACCGTCCCCGTCCCCGTACCCTAAGCCTAACCCTAACCCTAACCCTAACCCTTACCCGAAGCCTTACCCTCACCCGTCCCCTAATCCTAACCCGTACGCTAACACTAACCCGTACCCTAACACGTACGCTCACCCAAAACCGTTGTCGTACCCTAACCTGTACCCTAAACCGTCCCCGTCCCCGTCCCCTAACCCTAACCCTAACCCTAACCCTAACCCTAACCCTTACCCGAAGCCTTACCCTCACCCGTCCCCTAATCCTAACCCGTACGCTAACACTAACCCGTACCCTAACACGTACGCTCACTCTAAACCGTTGTCGTGCCCTAACCTGTACCCTAAACCGTCCCCGTCCCCTAACCTAACCCTAACCCTAACCCTAACCCTAACCCTTACCCGAAGCCTTACCCTCACCCGTCCCCTAATCCTAACCCGTAGGCTAACACTAACCCGTACCCTAACACGTACGCTCACCCTAAACCGTTGTCGTACCCTAAACTGTACCCTTAACCGTCCCCGTCCCCGTCCCCGTCCCCGTCCCCTAACCCTAAACCTAACCCTTACCCGAAGACTTACCCTCACCAGTCCCCTAATCCTTACCCGTACGCTAACACTAACCCATACCCTAACACGTACGCTCACCCTAAACCGTTGTCGTAACCTAACCTGTACCCTAAACCGTCCCCGTCCCCTAACCCTAACCCTAAACCTAACCCTAACCCTTACCCGAAGCCTTACCCTCAACCGTCCCCTAATCCTAACCCGTACGCTAACACTAACCCATACCCTAACAAGTACGCTCACCCTAAACCGTTGTCGTACCCTAACCTGTACCCTAAACCGTCCCCGTCCCCTAACCCTAACCCTAACCCTAACCCTAACCCTAACCCTTACCCGAAGCCTTACCCTCACCCGTCCCCTAATCCTAACCCGTACGCTAACACTAACGCGTACCCTAACACGTATGCTCACCCTAAACCGTTGTCGTACCCTAACATGTACCCTAAAACGTCCCCGTCCCCTAACCCTAACCCTAACCCTAACCCTAACCCTTACCCGAAGCCTTACCCTCACCCGTCCCCTAATCCTAACCCGTACGCTAACACTAACCCGTACCCTAACACGTACGCTCACCCTAAACCGTTGTCGTACACTAACCTGTACCCTAAACCGTCCCCGTCCCCGTCCCCGTCCTCTGACCCTAACCCTAACCCTAACCCTTCCCCGAAGCCTTACCCTCACCCGTCACCTAATCCTAACCCGTACGCTAACACTAACCCGTACCCTAACACGTACACTCACCCTAAACCGTTGTCGTACCCTAACCTGTACCCTAAACCGTCCCCGTCCCCTAACCCTAACCCTAACCCTAACCCTAACCCTAACCCTTACCCGAAGCCTTACCCTCACCCGCTCCCTAATCCTAACCCGTACGCTAACACTAACCCGTACCCTAACACGTACACTCACCCTAAACCGTTGTCGTACCCTATCCTGTACCCTAAACCGTCCCCGTCCCCGTCCCCTAACCCTAACCCTAACCCTAACCCTAACCCTTACCCGAAGCCTTACCCTCACCCGTCCCCTAATCCTAACCCGTACGCTAACACTAACCCGTACCCTAACACGTACGCTCACCCTAAACCGTTGTCGTACCCTAACCTGTACCCTAAACCGTCCCCGTCCCCTAAACCTAACCCTAACCCTAACCCTAAACCTAACCCTAACCCTTAACCGAAGCCTTACGCTCAACCGTCCCCTAATCCTAACCCGTACGCTAACACTAACCCGTATCCTAACACGTACGCTCACCCTAATCCGTTGTCGTACCCTAACCTGTACCCTAAACCGTCCCCGTCCCCTAACCCTAACCCTAACCCTAATCCTAACCCTAACCCTTACCCGAAGCCTTACACTCACCCGTCCCCTAATCCTAACCCGAACGCTAACACTAACCCGTACCCTAACACGTACGCTCACCCTAAACCGTTGTCGTACCCTAACCTGTACCCTAAACCGTCCCCGTCCCCGTCCCCTAACCCTAACCCTAACAGTAACCCTAACCCTTACCCGAAGCCTTACCCTCACCCGTCCCCTAATCCTAACCCGTACGCTAACACTAACCCGTACCCTAACACGTACACTCACCCTAAACCGTTGTTGTACCCTAACCTGTACCCTAAACCGTCCCCGTCCCCTAACCCTAACCCTAACCGTAACCCTAACCCTTACCCGAAGCCTTACCCTCACCCATCCCCTAATCCTAACCCGTAGGCTAACACTAACCCGTACCCTAACACGTACGCTCACCCTAAACCGTTGTCGTACACTAACATGTACCCTAATCCGTCCCCGTCCCCTAACCCTAACCCTAACCCTAACCCTAACCCTAACCCTAACCCTTACCCGAAGTCTTACCCTCACCCGTCCCCTAATCCTAACCCGTACGCTAACACTAACCCGTACCCTAACACGTACGCTCACTCTAAACCGTTGTCGTGCCCTAACCTGTACCCTAAACCGTCCCCGTCCCCTAAAATTAACTCTAACCCTAACCCTAACCCTTACCCGAAGCCTTACCCTCACCCGTCCCCTAATCCTAACCCGTAGGCTAACACTAACCCGTACCCTAACACGTACGCTCACCCTAAACCGTTGTCGTACCCTAACCTGTACCCTAAACCCTCCCCGTCCCCTAACCCTAACCCTAAACCTAACCCTAACCCTAACCCTAAACCTTACCCGAAGCCTTACCCTCACCCGTCCCGTAATCCTAACCCGTACGCTAACACTAACCCCTACCCTAACACGTACGCTCACCCTAAACCGTTGTCGTAACCTAACCTGTATCCTAAACCGTCCCCGTCCCCTAACCCTAACCCTAACCCTAACCCTAACCCTAACCCTTACCCGAAGCCTTACCCTCACCTGTCCCCTGATCCTTACCCGTACGCTAACACTAACCCGTACCCTAACACGTACGCTCACCCTAAACCGTTGTCGTACCCTAACCTGTACCCTAAACAGTCCCCGTCCCCTAACCCTAACCCTAACCCTAACCCTAACCCTAACCCTTACCCGAAGCCTTACCCTCACCCGTCCCCTAATCCTAACCTGTGCGCTAACACTAAACCATAACCTAACACGTACGCTCACCCTAAACCGTTGTCGTACACTAACCTGTACCCAAAACCGTCCCCGTCCCCTAAACCTAACCCTAACCCTAACCCTAACCCTAACCCTTACCCGAAGCCTTACCCTCACCCGTCCCCTAATCCTAACCCGTACGCTAACACTAACCCGTACCCTAACACGTACGCTCACCCTAAACCGTTGTCGTACCCTAACCTGTACCCTAAACCGTCCCCATCCCCTAACCCTAACCCTAACCCTAACCGTAACCCTAACCCTTACCCGAAGCCTTACCCTCACCCGTCCCCTAATCCTAACCTGTACGCTAACACTAACCCATAACCTAACACGTACGCTCACCCTAAACCGTTGTCGTACACTAACCTGTACCCTAAACGGTCCCCGTCCCCGTCCCCGTCCCCTAACACTAACCCTAACCCTAACCCTTACCCGAAGCCTTACCCTCACCTGTCCCCTAATCCTAACCCGTACGCTAACACTAACCCGTACCCTAACACGTACGCTCACCCTAAACCGTTGTCGTACCCTAACCTGTACCCTAAACCGTCCCCGTTCCCCTAACCCTAACCCTAACCGTAACCCTTACCCTTACCCGAAGCCTTACCCTCACCCATCCCCTAATCCTAACCCCTAGGCTAACACTAACCCGTACCCTAACACGTACGCTCACCCTAAACAGTTGTCGTACCCTAACCTGTACCCTAAACCATCCCCATCCCCTAACCCTAACCCTAACCCTAACCCTAACCCTAACCCTTACCCGAAGCCTTACCCTCACCCGTCCCCTAATCCTAACCCGTACGCTAACACTAACCCGTACCCTAACACGTACGCTCACCCTAAACCGTTTTCATACACTAAACTGTACCCTAAAACGTCCCCGTTCCCTAACCCTTTCCCTAACCCTAACCCTAACCCTAACCCTTACCCGAAGCCTTACCAAAACCCGTCCCCTAATCCTAACCCGTACGCTAACACTAACCCGTACCCTAACACGTACGCTCACCCTAAACCGTTGTCGTACCCTAACCTGTACCCTAAACCGTCCCCGTCCCCTAACGCTAACCCTAACCCTAACCCTAACCCTAACCCTTACCCGAAGCCTTACCCTCACCCGTCCCCTAATCCTAACCCGTACGCTAACATTAACCCGTACCCTAACACGTACGCTCACCCTAAACCTTTGTCGTACCCTAACCTGTACCATACACCGTCCCCGTCCCCTAACCCTAACCCTAACCCTAACCCTAACCCTAACCCTTACCCGAAGCCTTACCCTCACCCGTCCCCTAATCCTAACCCGTACGCTAACACTAACCCGTACCTTAACACGTACGCTCACACTAAACCGTTGTCGTACCCTAACCTGTACCCTAAACCGTCCCCGTCCCCTAACCCTAACCCTAACCCTAACCCTTACCCGAAGCCTTACCCTCACCCATCCCCTAATCCTAACCCGTACGCTAACACTAACCCGTACCCTAACACTTACACTCACCCTAAACCGTTGTCGTACTCTAACCTGTACCCTAAACCTTCCCCGTCCCCTAACCGTAACCCTAACCCTAAACCTAAACCTAACCCTTACCCGAAGCCTTACCCTCACCCGTCCCCTAATCCTAACACGTACGCTAACACTAACCCGTACCCTAACACGTATGCTCACCCTAAACCGTTGTCGTACCCTAACCTGTACGCTAAACCGTCCCCGTCCCCTAACCCTAACCCTAACCCTAACCCTAAACCTTACCCGAAGCCTTACCCTCACCCGTCCCCTATTCCTAAACCGTACGCTAACACTAACCCGTACCCTAACACGTACGCTCACTCTAAACCGTTGTCGTACCCTCACCTGTACCCTAAACCGTCCCCGTCCCCTAACCCTAACCCTAACCCTAACCCTAACCCTTACCCGAAGCCTTACCCTCACCCGTCCCCTAATCCTAACCCGTACGCTAACACTAACCCGTACCCTAACACGTACGCTCACCCTAAACCGTTGTCGTACCCTAACCTGTACCCTAAACCGTCCCCATCCCCTAACCCTAACCCTAACCCTAACCCTAACCCTAACCCTTACCCGAAGCCTTACCCTCACCCGTCCCCTAATCCTAACCAGTACGCTAACACTAACCCGTACCCTAACACGTACGCTCACCCTAATCCGTTGTCGTACCCTAACCTGTTCCCTCAACCGTCCCCGTCCCCGTCCCCGTCCCCTAACCCTAACCCTAACCCTAACCCTTACCCGAAGCCTTACCCTCACCCGTCCCCTAATCCTAACCCGTACGCTAACACTAACCCGTACCCTAACACGTACGCTCACCCTAAACCGTTGTCGTACCCTAACCTGTACCCTAAACCGTCCCTGTCCCCTAACCCTAACCCTAACCCTAACCCTAACCCTTACCCGAAGCCTTACCCTCACACGTCCCCTAATCCTAACCCGTACGCTAACACTAACCCGTACCGTAAAACGTACGCTCACCCTAAACCGTTGTCGTACCCTAACCTTTACCCTAAACCGTCCCCATCCCCTAACACTAACCCTAACCCTAACCCTAAACCTACCCGTACCCGAAGCCTTACCCTCACCTATCCCCTAATCCTAACCCTTACGCTAACACTAACCCGTACCCTAACACGTACGCTCACCCTAAACCGTTGTCGTACCCTAACCTGTACCCTATACCGTCCCCGTCCCCTAACCCTAACCCTAACCCTAACCCTAACCCTTACCCGAAGCCTTACCCTCGCCCGTCCCCTACTCCTAACCCGTACGCTAACACTAACCCATACCCTAACACGTAAGCTCATCCTAAACCGTTGTCGTACCCTAACCTGTACCCTAAACCGTCCCCGTCCCCTAACCCTAACCCTAACCCTAACCCTAACCCTAACCCTTACAAAAAGCCTTACCCTCAACCGTTCCCTCATCCTAACCCATACGCTAACACTAAACCGTACCCTAACACGTACGCTCACCCTAAACCGTTGTTGTACCCTAACCTGTACCCTAAACCGTCCCCGTCCGCTAACCCTAACCCTAACCCTAACCCTAACCCTTACCCGAAGCCTTACCCTCACCCGTCCCCTAATCCAAACCCGTACGCTAACACTAACCTATACCCTAACACGTACGCTCACCCTAAACCGTTCTCGTACACTAACCTGTACCCTAAACCGTCCCCGTCCCCTAACCCTAACCCTAACCCTAACCCTAACCCTAACACTTACCCGAAGCCTTACCCTCACCCGTCCCCTAATCCTAACCCGTACGCTAACACTAACCCGTACCCTAACACGTACGCTCACCCTATGCCGTTGTCGTACCCTAACCTGTACCCTAAACCGTCTCCGTCCCCTAACCCTAACCCTAACCCTAACCCTAACGCTAATCCATACCCGAAGCCTTACCCTCACCCGTCCCCTAATCCTAACCCGTACGCTAACACTAACCCGTACCCTAACACGTACGCTCACCCTAAACCGTTGTCGTACCCTAATCTGTACCCTAAACCGTCCCCGTCCCCTAAACCTAACCCTAACCCTAACCCTAACCCTAACCCTTTCCCGAAGCCTTACCCTCACCCGTCCCCTAATCCTAACCCGTACGCTAACACTAACCCGTACCCTAACACGTACGCTCACCCTAAACCGTTGTCGTACCCTAACCTGTACACTAAACCGTCCCCGTCCCCTAACCCTAACCCTAACCCTAACCCTAACCCTAACACTTACCCGAAGCCTTACCCTCACCTGTCTCCAAATCCTAACCCGTACGCTAACACTAACCCGTACCCTAACACGTACGCTCACCCTAAACAGTTGTCGTACCCTAACCTGTACCCTAAACCGTCCCCATCCCCTAACCCTAACCCTAACCCTAACCCTAAACTTTACCCGAAGCCTTACTCTCTCCCGTCCCCTAATCCTAACCCGTACGCTAACACTAACCCGTACCCTAACACGTACGCTCACCCTAAACCTTTGTCGTACACTAACCTGTACCCTAAACCGTCCCCGTCCCCTAACCCTAACCCTAAACCTAACCCTATCCCTAACCCTTACCCGAAGCCTTACCCTCACCCGTCCCCTAATCCTAACCCGTACGCTAACAATAACCCATACCCTAACACGTACGCTCACCCTAAACCGTTGTCATACCCTAACCTGTACCCTAAACCGTCCCCGTTCCCTAACCGTAACCCTAACCCTAAACCTAACACTTACCCGAAGCCTTACCCTCATCCGTCCCCTAATCCTAACCCGTACGCTAACACTAACCCATACCCTAACACGTACGCTCACCCTAAATCGTTGTTGTACCCTTACCTGTACCCTAAACCGTCCCCATCCCCTAACCCTAACCCTAAACCTAACCCTAACCCTAACCCTTACCCGAAGCCTCACCCGCACCCGTCCCCTAAACCTAACCCATACGCTAACACTAACCCGTACCCTAACACGTACGCTCAACTTAAACCGTTGTCGTACCCTAACCTGTACCCTAAACAGTCCCCGTCCCGTAACCCTAACCCTAACCCTAACCCTAACCCTTACCCGAAGCCTTACCCTCACCCGTCCCCTAATCCTAACCCGTAGGCTAACACTAACCCGTACCCTAACACGTACGCTCACCCTAAACCGTTGTCGTACCCTAACCTGTACCCTAAACCGTCCCCGTTCCCGTCCCCGTCCCCTAACCCTAACCCTAACCCTAACCCTTACCCGAAGACTTACCCTCACCCGTCCCCTAATCCTAACCCGTAAGCTAACACTAACCCATACCCTAACACATACACTCACCGTAAACTGTTGTCGTACCCTAACCTGTACCCTAAACCGTCCCCGTCCCCTAACCCTAACCCTAACCCTAACCCTTACCCGAAGCCTTACCCTCACCCGTCCCCTAATCCTAACCCGTATGCTAACACTAACCCGTACCCTAACACGTACGATCACCCTAAACCGTTGTCGTACCCTAACCTGTACCCTAAACCGTCCCCGTCCCCTAACCCTAACCCTAACCCTAACCCTAACCCTTACCCGAAGCCTTACCCTCACCCGTCCCCTAATCCTAACCCGTAGGCTAACACTAACCCGTACCCTAACACGTACGCTCACCCTAAACCGTTGTCGTACCCTAACCTGTACCCTAAACCGTCCCGGTCCCCGTCCCCTAACTCTAACCCTAACCCTAACCCTAACCCTTACCCGAAGCCTTACCCTCACCCGTCCCCTAATCCTAACCCGTACGCTAACACTAACCCATACCCTAACACGTACGCTCACCCTAAACCGTTGTCATACAGTAACCAATACCCTAAACCGTCCCCGTCTCCGTCCCCGTCCCCTAACCCTAACCCTAACCCTAACCCTTACCCGAAGCCTTACCCTCACCCGTCCCCTAATCCTAACCCGTACGCTAACACTAACCCGTACCCTAACACGTACGCTCACCCTAAACCGTTGTCGTACACTAACCTGTGCCCTAAACCGTCGCCGTCCCCTAACCCTAACCCTAACCCTAACCCTAACCCTAACCCTTACCCGAAGCCTTACCCTCTACCGTCCCCTAATCCTAACCCGTACGCTAACACTAACCCGTACCCTAACATGTACGCTCACCCTAAACAGTTGTCGTACACTAACCTGTACCCTAAACCGTCCCCTAACCCTAACCCTAACCCTAAACCTAACCCTAACCCTAACCCTTACACGAAGCCTTACCCTCACCCGTCCCCTAATCCTAACCCGTACGCTAACAATAACTCGTACCCTAACACGTACGCTCACCCTAAACCGTTGTCGTACCCTAACCTGTACCCTAAACCGTCCCCGTCCCCGTCCCCTAACCCTAACCCTAATCCTTACCCTTACCCGAGGCCTTACCCTCAACCGTCCCCTAATCCTAACCAGTACGCTAACACTAACCCGTACCCTAACACGTACGCTCACCCTACACCGTTGTTGTACCCTAACCTGTACCCTAAACCGTCCCCGTCCCCTAACCCTAAACCTAAACCTAACCCTAACCCTAACCCTTACCCGAAGCCTTACCCTCACCCGTCCCCTAATACTAACCCGTACGCTAACACTAACCCGTACCCTAACACGTACGCTCACCCTAAACGGTTGTCGTACCCTAACCTCTACCCTAAACCGTCCCCGTCCCCTAAACCTAACACTAACCCTAACCCTAACCTTACCCGAAGCCTTACCCTCACCCGTCCCCTAATCCTAACCCGTAGGCTAACACTAACCCGTACCCTAACACGTACGCTCACCCTAAACCGTTGTCGTACCCTAACCTGTACCCTAAACCGTCCCCGTCCCCGTCCCCTAACCCTAACCCTAACCCTAACCCTTACCCGAAGCCTTACCCTCACCCGTCCCCTAATCCTAACCCGTACGCTAACACTAACCCGTACCCTAACACGTACGCTCACCCTAAACCGTTGTCGTACCCTAACCTGTACCCTAAACCGTCCCCGTCCCCTAACGCTAACCCTAACCCTAACCCTAACCCTAACCCTTACCCGAAACCTTACCCTCACCCGTCCCCTAATCCTAACCCGTACGCTAACACTAACCCGTACCCTAACACGTACGCTCACCCTAAACCGTTGTCGTACCCTAACCTGTACCCTAAACGGTCCCCGTCCCCTAACCCTAACCCTAACCCTAACCCTAACCCTTACCCGAAGCCTTACCCTCACCCGTCCCCTTATCCTAACCCGTACGCTAACACTAAACCGTACACTAACACGTACGCTCACCCTAAACCGTTGTCGTACCCTAACCTGTACCCTAAACCGTCCCCGTCCCCTAACCCTAACCCTAACCCTAACCCTAACCCTAACCCTTACCCGAAGCCTTATTCTCACCCTTCCCCTAATCCTAACCCATACGCTGACACTAACCCGTACCCTAACACGTACGCTCACCCTAAACCGTTGTCGTACTCTAACCTGTACCCTAAACCTTCCCCGTCCCCTAACCCTAACCCTAACCCTAAACCTAAACCTAACCCTTACCCGAAGCCTTACCCTCACCCGTCCCCTAATCCTAACCCGTACGCTAACACTAACCCGTACCCTAACACGTATGCTCACCCTAAACCGTTGTCGTACCCTAACCTGTACGCTAAACCGTCCCCGTCCCCTAACCCTAACCCTAACCATAACCCTAAACCTTACCCGAAGCCTTACCCTCACCCGTCCCCTATTCCTAAACCGTACGCTAACACTAACCCGTACCCTAACACGTACGCTCACTCTAAACCGTTGTCGTACCCTCACCTGTACCCTAAACCGTCCCCGTCCCCTAACCCTAACCCTAACCCTAACCCTAACCCTTACCCGAAGCCTTACCCTCACCCGTCCCCTAATCCTAACCCGTACGCTAACACTAACCCGTACCCTAACATGTACGCTCACCCTAAACCGTTGTCGTACCCTAACCTGTACCCTAAACCGTCCCCATCCCCTAACCCTAACCCTAACCCTAACCCTAACCCTAATCCTTACCCGAAGCCTTACCCTCACCCGTCCCCTAATCCTAACCAGTACGCTAACACTAACCCGTACCCTAACACGTACGCTCACCCTAATCCGTTGTCGTACCCTAACCTGTTCCCTCAACCGTCCCCGTCCCCGTCCCCGTCCCCTAACCCTAACCCTAACCCTAACCCTTACCCGAAGCCTTACCCTCACCCGTCCCCTAATCCTAACCCGTACGCTAACACTAACCCGTACCCTAACACGTACGCTCACCCTAAACCGTTGTCGTACCCTAACCTGTACCCTAAACCGTCCCTGTCCCCTAACCCTAACCCTAACCCTAACCCTAACCCTTACCCGAAGCCTTACCCTCACACGTCCCCTAATCATAACCCGTACGCTAACACTAACCCGTACCGTAAAACGTACGCTCACCCTAAACCGTTGTCGTACCCTAACCTTTACCCTAAACCGTCCCCATCCCCTAACACTAACCCTAACCCTAACCCTAAACCTACCCGTACCCGAAGCCTTACCCTCACCCGTCCCCTAATCCTAACCCTTACGCTAACACTAACCCGTACCCTAACACGTACGCTCACCCTAAACCGTTGTCGTACCCTAACCTGTACCCTATACCGTCCCCGTCCCCTAACCCTAACCCTAACCCTAACCCTAACCCTAACCCTTACCCGAAGCCTTACCGTCGCCCGTCCCCTACTCCTAACCCGTACGCTAACACTAACCCATACCCTAACACGTAAGCTCATCCTAAACCGTTGTCGTACCCTAACCTGTACCCTAAACCGTCCCCGTCCCCTAACCCTAACCCTAACCCTAACCCTAACCCTAACCCTTACAAAAAGCCTTACCCTCAACCGTTCCCTCATCCTAACCCATACGCTAACACTAAACCGTACCCTAACACGTATGCTCACCCTAAACCGTTGTTGTACCCTAACCTGTACCCTAAACCGTCCCCGTCCGCTAACCCTAACCCTAACCCTAACCCTAACCCTTACCCGAAGCCTTACCCTCACCCGTCCCCTAATCCTAACCCGTACGCTAACACTAACCTATACCCTAACACGTACGCTCACCCTAAACCGTTCTCGTACACTAACCTGTACCCTAAACCGTCCCCGTCCCCTAACCCTAACCCTAACCCTAACCCTAACCCTAACACTTACCCGAAGCCTTACCCTCACCCGTCCCCTAATCCTAACCCGTACGCTAACACTAACCCGTACCCTAACACGTACGCTCACCCTATGCCGTTGTCGTACCCTAACCTGTACCCTAAACCGTCCCCGTCCCCTAACCCTAACCCTAACACTAACCCTAACGCTAATCCATACCCGAAGCCTTACCCTCACCCGTCCCCTAATCCTAACCCGTACGCTAACACTAACCCGTACCCTAACACGTACGCTCACCCTAAACCGTTGTCGTACCCTAATCTGTACCCTAAACCGTCCCCGTCCCCTAAACCTAAACCTAACCCTAACCCTAACCCTAACCCTTTCCCGAAGCCTTACCCTCACCCGTCCCCTAATCCTAACCCGTACGCTAACACTAACCCGTACCCTAACACGTACGCTCACCCTAAACCGTTGTCGTACCCTAACCTGTACACTAAACCGTCCCCGTCCCCTAACCCTAACCCTAACCCTAACCCTAACCCTAACACTTACCCGAAGCCTTACCCTCACCTGTCTCCAAATCCTAACCCGTACGCTAACACTAACCCGTACCCTAACACGTACGCTCACCCTAAACAGTTGTCGTACCCTAACCTGTACCCTAAACCGTCCCCATCCCCTAACCCTAACCCTAACCCTAACCCTAAACTTTACCCGAAGCCTTACTCTCTCCCGTCCCCTAATCCTAACCCGTACGCTAACACTAACCCGTACCCTAACACGTACGCTCACCCTAAACCTTTGTCGTACACTAACCTGTACCCTAAACCGTCCCCGTCCCCTAACCCTAACCCTAAACCTAACCCTATCCCTAACCCTTACCCGAAGCCTTACCCTCACCCGTCCCCTAATCCTAACCTGTACGCTAACAATAACCCATACCCTAACACGTACGCTCACCCTAAACCGTTGTCATACCCTAACCTGTACCCTAAACCGTCCCCGTTCCCTAACCGTAACCCTAACCCTAAACCTAACCCTACCCGAAGCCTTACCCTCATCCGTCCCCTAATCCTAACCCGTACGCTAACACTAACCCATACCCTAACACGTACGCTCACCCTAAATCGTTGTTGTACCCTTACCTGTACCCTAAACCGTCCCCATCCCCTAACCCTAACCCTAACCCTAACCCTAACCCTAACCCTTACCCGAAGCCTCACCCGCACCCGTCCCCTAAACCTAACCCATACGCTAACACTAACCCGTACCCTAACACGTACGCTCACCTTAAACCGTTGTCGTACCCTAACCTGTACCCTAAACAGTCCCCGTCCCGTAACCCTAACCCTAACCCTAACCCTAACCCTTACCCGAAGCCTTACCCTCACCCGTCCCCTAATCCTAACCCGTAGGCTAACACTAACCCGTACCCTAACACGTACGCTCACCCTAAACCGTTGTCGTACCCTAACCTGTACCCTAAACCGTCCCCGTTCCCGTCCCCGTCCCCTAACCCTAACCCTAACCCTAACCATTACCCGAAGCCTTACCCTCACCCGTCCCCTAATCCTAACCCGTAAGCTAACACTAACCCATACCCTAACACATACACTCACCGTAAACTGTTGTCGTACCCTAACCTGTACCCTAAACCATCCCCGTCCCCTAACCCTAACCCTAACCCTAACCCTTACCCGAAGCCTTACCCTCACCCGTCCCCTAATCCTAACCCGTATGCTAACACAAACCCGTACCCTAACACGTACGATCACCCTAAACCGTTGTCGTACCCTAACCTGTACCCTAAACCGTCCCCGTCCCCTAACCCTAACCCTAACCCTAACCCTAACCCTTACCCGAAGCCTTACCCTCACCCGTCCCCTAATCCTAACCCGTAGGCTAACACTAACCCGTACCCTAACACGTACGCTCACCCTAAACCGTTGTCGTACCCTAACCTGTACCCTAAACCGTCCCGGTCCCCGTCCCCTAACTCTAACCCTAACCCTAACCCTAACCCTTACCCGAAGCCTTACCCTCACCCGTCCCCTAATCCTAACCCGTACGCTAACACTAACCCGTACCCTAACACATACGCTCACCCTAAACCGTTGTCGTACCCTAACCTGTACCCTAAATCGTCCCCGTCCCCTAACCCTAACCCTAACCCTAACCCTAACCCTAACCCTTACCCGAAGCCTTACCCTCACCCGTCCCCTAATCCTAACCCGTACGCTAACACTAACCCATACCCTAACACGTACGCTCACCCTAAACCGTTGTCGTACAGTAACCAATACCCTAAACCGTCCCCGTCTCCGTCCCCGTCCCCTAACCCTAACCCTAACCCTAACCCTTACCCGAAGCCTTACCCTCACCCGTCCCCTAATCCTAACCCGTACGCTAACACTAACCCGTACCCTAACACGTACGCTCACCCTAAACCGTTGTCGTACACTAACCTGTGCCCTAAACCGTCGCCGTCCCCTAACCCTAACCCTAACCCTAACCCTAACCCTAACCCTTACCCGAAGCCTTACCCTCTACCGTCCTCTAATCCTAACCCGTACGCTAACACTAACCCGTACCCTAACATGTACGCTCACCCTAAACAGTTGTCGTACACTAACCTGTACCCTAAACCGTCCCCTAACCCTAACCCTAACCCTAAACCTAACCCTAACCCTAACCCTTACCCGAAGCCTTACCCTCACCCGTCCCCTAATCCTAACCCGTACGCTAACAATAACTCGTACCCTAACACGTACGCTCACCCTAAACCGTTGTCGTACCCTAACCTGTACCCTAAACCGTCCCCGTCCCCGTCCCCTAACCCTAACCCTAATCCTTACCCTTACCCGAGGCCTTACCCTCAACCGTCCCCTAATCCTAACCAGTACGCTAACACTAACCCGTACCCTAACACGTACGCTCACCCTACACCGTTGTTGTACCCTAACCTGTACCCTAAACCGTCCCCGTCCCCTAACCCTAAACCTAAACCTAACCCTAACCCTAACCCTTACCCGAAGCCTTACCCTCACCCGTCCCCTAATACTAACCCGTACGCTAACACTAACCCGTACCCTAACACGTACGCTCACCCTAAACGGTTGTCGTACCCTAACCTCTACCCTAAACCGTCCCCGTCCCCTAAACCTAACACTAACCCTAACCCTAACCTTACCCGAAGCCTTACCCTCACCCGTCCCCTAATCCTAACCCGTAGGCTAACACTAACCCGTACCCTAACACGTACGCTCACCCTAAACCGTTGTCGTACCCTAACCTGTACCCTAAACCGTCCCCGTCCCCGTCCCCTAACCCTAACCCTAACCCTAACCCTTACCCGAAGCCTTACCCTCACCCGTCCCCTAATCCTAACCCGTACGCTAACACTAACCCGTACCCTAACACGTACGCTCACCCTAAACCGTTGTCGTACCCTAACCTGTACCCTAAACCGTCCCCGTCCCCTAACGCTAACCCTAACCCTAACCCTAACCCTAACCCTTACCCGAAACCTTACCCTCACCCGTCCCCTAATCCTAACCCGTACGCTAACACTAACCCGTACCCTAACACGTACGCTCACCCTAAACCGTTGTCGTACCCTAACCTGTACCCTAAACGGTCCCCGTCCCCTAACCCTAACCCTAACCCTAACCCTAACCCTTACCCGAAGCCTTACCCTCACCCGTCCCATTATCCTAACCCGTACGCTAACACTAAACCGTACACTAACACGTACGCTCACCCTAAACCGTTGTCGTACCCTAACCTGTACCCTAAACCGTCCCCGTCCCCTAACCCTAACCCTAACCCTAACCCTAACCCTAACCCTTACCCGAAGCCTTACTCTCACCCTTCCCCTAATCCTAACCCATACGCTGACACTAACCCGTACCCTAACACGTACGCTCACCCTAAACCGTTGTCGTACCCTAACCTGTACCCTAAACCTTCCCCGTCCCCTAACCCTAACCCTAACCCTAACCCTAACCCTAACCCTTACCCGAAGCCTTACCCTCACCCGTCCCCTATTCCTAACCCGTACGCTAACACTAACCCGTACCCTAACACGTACGCTCACCCTAAACCGTTGTCGTACCCTAACCTGTACCCTAAACCGTCCCCGTCCCCTAACCCTAACCCTAACCCTAACCCTAAACCTTACCCGAAGCCTTACCCTCACCCGTCCCCTAATCCTAACCCGTACGCTAACACTAACCCGTACCCTAACACGTACGCTCACCCTAAACCGTTGTCGTACACTAACCTGTACCCTAAACAGTCCCCGTCCCCTAACCCTAACCCTAACCCTAACCCTAACCCTTACCCGAAGCCTTACACTCACCCGCCCCCTAATCCTAACCCGTACGCTAACACTAACCCGTACCCTAACACGTACACTCACCCTAAACCGTTGTCGTACCCTAAACTGTACCCTAAACCGTCCCCGTCCCCTAACCCTAACCCTAACCCTAACCCTAACCCTAACCCTTACCCGAAGCCTTACCCTCACCCGTCCCCTAATCCTAACTCGTATGCTAACACTAACCCGTACCCTAACACGTACGCTCACCCTAAACAGTTGTCGTACCCTAATCTGTACCCTAAACCGTCCCCGTCCCCTAACCCTAACCCTAACCCTAACCCTAAACCTTACCCGAAGCCTTACCCTCACCCGTCCCCTAATCCTAACCAGTACGCTAACACTAACCCGTACCCTAACACGTACGCTCACCCGAAACCGTTGTCGTACCCTAACCTGTACCCTAAACCGTCCCCGTCCCCGTCCCCTAACCCTAACCCTAACCCTAACCCTTACCCGAAGCCTTACCCTCACCCGTCCCCTAATCCTAACCCGTACGCTAACACTAACCCGTACCCTAACACGTACAATCACCCTAAACCGTTGTCGTACCCTAACCTGTACCCTAAACCGTCCCCGTCCCCTAACCCTAACCCTAACCCTAAACCTAACCCTAAACCTTACCCGAAGCCTTACCCACACCCGTCCCCTAATCCTAACCAGTACGCTAACACTAACCCGTACCCTAACACGTACGCTCACCCTAAACCGTTGTCTTACCCTAACCTGTACCCTAAACCGTCCCCGTCCCCTAACCCTAACCCTAACCCTAACCCTAACCCTAACCCTTACCCGAAGCCTTACCGTCTCCCGTCCCCTACTCCTAACCCGTACGCTAACACTAACCCATACACTAACACGTACGCTCATCCTAAACCGTTGTCGTACCCTAACCTGTATCCTAAACCGTCCCCGTCCCCTAACCCTAACCCTAACCCTAACCCTAACCCTAACCCTTACCCGAAGCCTTACCCTCACCTGTCCCCTGATCCTTACCCGTACGCTAACACTAACCCGTACCCTAACACGTACGCTCACCCTAAACCGTTGTCGTACCCTAACCTGTACCCTAAACAGTCCCCGTCCCCTAACCCTAACCCTAACCCTAACCCTAACCCTAACCCTTACCCGAAGCCTTACCCTCACCCGTCCCCTAATCCTAACCTGTGCGCTAACACTAAACCATAACCTAACACGTACGCTCACCCTAAACCGTTGTCGTACACTAACCTGTACCCAAAACCGTCCCCGTCCCCTAAACCTAACCCTAACCCTAACCCTAACCCTAACCCTTACCCGAAGCCTTACCCTCACCCGTCCCCTAATCCTAACCCGTACGCTAACACTAACCCGTACCCTAACACGTACGCTCACCCTAAACCGTTGTCGTACCCTAACCTGTACCCTAAACCGTCCCCATCCCCTAACCCTAACCCTAACCCTAACCCTAACCCTAACCCTTACCCGAAGCCTTACCCTCACCCGTCCCCTAATCCTAACCTGTACGCTAACACTAACCCATAACCTAACACGTACGCTCACCCTAAACCGTTGTCGTACACTAACCTGTACCCTAAACGGTCCCCGTCCCCGTCCCCGTCCCCTAACACTAACCCTAACCCTAACCCTTACCCGAAGCCTTACCCTCACCTGTCCCCTAATCCTAACCCGTACGCTAACACTAACCCGTACCCTAACACGTACGCTCACCCTAAACCGTTGTCGTACCCTAACCTGTACCCTAAACCGTCCCCGTTCCCCTAACCCTAACCCTAACCGTAACCCTTACCCTTACCCGAAGCCTTACCCTCACCCATCCCCTAATCCTAACCCCTAGGCTAACACTAACCCGTACCCTAACACGTACGCTCACCCTAAACAGTTGTCGTACCCTAACCTGTACCCTAAACCATCCCCATCCCCTAACCCTAACCCTAACCCTAACCCTAACCCTAACCCTTACCCGAAGCCTTACCCTCACCCGTCCCCTAATCCTAACCCGTACGCTAACACTAACCCGTACCCTAACACGTACGCTCACCCTAAACCGTTTTCATACACTAAACTGTACCCTAAAACGTCCCCGTTCCCTAACCCTTTCCCTAACCCTAACCCTAACCCTAACCCTTACCCGAAGCCTTACCCTCACCCGTCCCCTAATCCTAACCCGTACGCTAACACTAACCCGTACCCTAACACGTACGCTCACCCTAAACCGTTGTCGTACCCTAACCTGTACCCTAAACCGTCCCCGTCCCCTAACGCTAACCCTAACCCTAACCCTAACCCTAACCCTTACCCGAAGCCTTACCCTCACCCGTCCCCTAATCCTAACCCGTACGCTAACATTAACCCGTACCCTAACACGTACGCTCACCCTAAACCTTTGTCGTACCCTAACCTGTACCATACACCGTCCCCGTCCCCTAACCCTAACCCTAACCCTAACCCTAACCCTAACCCTTACCCGAAGCCTTACCCTCACCCGTCCCCTAATCCTAACCCGTACGCTAACACTAACCCGTACCTTAACACGTACGCTCACACTAAACCGTTGTCGTACCCTAACCTGTACCCTAAACCGTCCCCGTCCCCTAACCCTAACCCTAACCCTAACCCTTACCCGAAGCCTTACCCTCACCCATCCCCTAATCCTAACCCGTACGCTAACACTAACCCGTACCCTAACACTTACACTCACCCTAAACCGTTGTCGTACTCTAACCTGTACCCTAAACCTTCCCCGTCCCCTAACCGTAACCCTAACCCTAAACCTAAACCTAACCCTTACCCGAAGCCTTACCCTCACCCGTCCACTAATCCTAACCCGTACGCTAACACTAACCCGTACCCTAACACGTATGCTCACCCTAAACCGTTGTCGTACCCTAACCTGTACGCTAAACCGTCCCCGTCCCCTAACCCTAACCCTAACCCTAACCCTAAACCTTACCCGAAGCCTTACCCTCACCCGTCCCCTATTCCTAAACCGTACGCTAACACTAACCCGTACCCTAACACGTACGCTCACTCTAAACCGTTGTCGTACCCTCACCTGTACCCTAAACCGTCCCCGTCCCCTAACCCTAACCCTAACCCTAACCCTAACCCTTACCCGAAGCCTTACCCTCACCCGTCCCCTAATCCTAACCCGTACGCTAACACTAACCCGTACCCTAACACGTACGCTCACCCTAAACCGTTGTCGTACCCTAACCTGTACCCTAAACCGTCCCCATCCCCTAACCCTAACCCTAACCCTAACCCTAACCCTAACCCTTACCCGAAGCCTTACCCTCACCCGTCCCCTAATCCTAACCAGTACGCTAACACTAACCCGTACCCTAACACGTACGCTCACCCTAATCCGTTGTCGTACCCTAACCTGTTCCCTCAACCGTCCCCGTCCCCGTCCCCGTCCCCTAACCCTAACCCTAACCCTAACCCTTACCCGAAGCCTTACCCTCACCCGTCCCCTAATCCTAACCCGTACGCTAACACTAACCCGTACCCTAACACGTACGCTCACCCTAAACCGTTGTCGTACCCTAACCTGTACCCTAAACCGTCCCTGTCCCCTAACCCTAACCCTAACCCTAACCCTAACCCTTACCCGAAGCCTTACCCTCACACGTCCCCTAATCCTAACCCGTACGCTAACACTAACCCGTACCGTAAAACGTACGCTCACCCTAAACCGTTGTCGTACCCTAACCTTTACCCTAAACCGTCCCCATCCCCTAACACTAACCCTAACCCTAACCCTAAACCTACCCGTACCCGAAGCCTTACCCTCACCTGTCCCCTAATCCTAACCCTTACGCTAACACTAACCCGTACCCTAACACGTACGCTCACCCTAAACCGTTGTCGTACCCTAACCTGTACCCTATACCGTCCCCGTCCCCTAACCCTAACCCTAACCCTAACCCTAACCCTTACCCGAAGCCTTACCCTCGCCCGTCCCCTACTCTTAACCCGTACGCTAACACTAACCCATACCCTAACACGTAAGCTCATCCTAAACCGTTGTCGTACCCTAACCTGTACCCTAAACCGTCCCCGTCCCCTAACCCTAACCCTAACCCTAACCCTAACCCTAACCCTTACAAAAAGCCTTACCCTCAACCGTTCCCTCATCCTAACCCATACGCTAACACTAAACCGTACCCTAACACGTACGCTCACCCTAAACCGTTGTTGTACCCTAACCTGTACCCTAAACCGTCCCCGTCCGCTAACCCTAACCCTAACCCTAACCCTAACCCTTACCCGAAGCCTTACCCTCACCCGTCCCCTAATCCAAACCCGTACGCTAACACTAACCTATACCCTAACACGTACGCTCACCCTAAACCGTTCTCGTACACTAACCTGTACCCTAAACCGTCCCCGTCCCCTAACCCTAACCCTAACCCTAACCCTAACCCTAACACTTACCCGAAGCCTTACCCTCACCCGTCCCCTAATCCTAACCCGTACGCTAACACTAACCCGTACCCTAACACGTACGCTCACCCTATGCCGTTGTCGTACCCTAACCTGTACCCTAAACCGTCTCCGTCCCCTAACCCTAACCCTAACCCTAACCCTAACGCTAATCCATACCCGAAGCCTTACCCTCACCCGTCCCCTAATCCTAACCCGTACGCTAACACTAACCCGTACCCTAACACGTACGCTCACCCTAAACCGTTGTCGTACCCTAATCTGTACCCTAAACCGTCCCCGTCCCCTAAACCTAACCCTAACCCTAACCCTAACCCTAACCCTTTCCCGAAGCCTTACCCTCACCCGTCCCCTAATCCTAACCCGTACGCTAACACTAACCCGTACCCTAACACGTACGCTCACCCTAAACCGTTGTCGTACCCTAACCTGTACACTAAACCGTCCCCGTCCCCTAACCCTAACCCTAACCCTAACCCTAACCCTAACACTTACCCGAAGCCTTACCCTCACCTGTCTCCAAATCCTAACCCGTACGCTAACACTAACCCGTACCCTAACACGTACGCTCACCCTAAACAGTTGTCGTACCCTAACCTGTACCCTAAACCGTCCCCATCCCCTAACCCTAACCCTAACCCTAACCCTAAACTTTACCCGAAGCCTTACTCTCTCCCGTCCCCTAATCCTAACCCGTACGCTAACACTAACCCGTACCCTAACACGTACGCTCACCCTAAACCTTTGTCGTACACTAACCTGTACCCTAAACCGTCCCCGTCCCCTAACCCTAACCCTAAACCTAACCCTATCCCTAACCCTTACCCGAAGCCTTACCCTCACCCGTCCCCTAATCCTAACCCGTACGCTAACAATAACCCATACCCTAACACGTACGCTCACCCTAAACCGTTGTCATACCCTAACCTGTACCCTAAACCGTCCCCGTTCCCTAACCGTAACCCTAACCCTAAACCTAACACTTACCCGAAGCCTTACCCTCATCCGTCCCCTAATCCTAACCCGTACGCTAACACTAACCCATACCCTAACACGTACGCTCACCCTAAATCGTTGTTGTACCCTTACCTGTACCCTAAACCGTCCCCATCCCCTAACCCTAACCCTAACCCTAACCCTAACCCTAACCCTTACCCGAAGCCTCACCCGCACCCGTCCCCTAAACCTAACCCATACGCTAACACTAACCCGTACCCTAACACGTACGCTCAACTTAAACCGTTGTCGTACCCTAACCTGTACCCTAAACAGTCCCCGTCCCGTAACCCTAACCCTAACCCTAACCCTAACCCTTACCCGAAGCCTTACCCTCACCCGTCCCCTAATCCTAACCCGTAGGCTAACACTAACCCGTACCCTAACACGTACGCTCACCCTAAACCGTTGTCGTACCCTAACCTGTACCCTAAACCGTCCCCGTTCCCGTCCCCGTCCCCTAACCCTAACCCTAACCCTAACCCTTACCCGAAGACTTACCCTCACCCGTCCCCTAATCCTAACCCGTAAGCTAACACTAACCCATACCCTAACACATACACTCACCGTAAACTGTTGTCGTACCCTAACCTGTACCCTAAACCGTCCCCGTCCCCTAACCCTAACCCTAACCCTAACCCTTACCCGAAGCCTTACCCTCACCCGTCCCCTAATCCTAACCCGTATGCTAACACTAACCCGTACCCTAACACGTACGATCACCCTAAACCGTTGTCGTACCCTAACCTGTACCCTAAACCGTCCCCGTCCCCTAACCCTAACCCTAACCCTAACCCTAACCCTTACCCGAAGCCTTACCCTCACCCGTCCCCTAATCCTAACCCGTAGGCTAACACTAACCCGTACCCTAACACGTACGCTCACCCTAAACCGTTGTCGTACCCTAACCTGTACCCTAAACCGTCCCTGTCCCCGTCCCCTAACTCTAACCCTAACCCTAACCCTAACCCTTACCCGAAGCCTTACCCTCACCCGTCCCCTAATCCTAACCCGTACGCTAACACTAACCCATACCCTAACACGTACGCTCACCCTAAACCGTTGTCGTACAGTAACCAATACCCTAAACCGTCCCCGTCTCCGTCCCCGTCCCCTAACCCTAACCCTAACCCTAACCCTTACCCGAAGCCTTACCCTCACCCGTCCCCTAATCCTAACCCGTACGCTAACACTAACCCGTACCCTAACACGTACGCTCACCCTAAACCGTTGTCGTACACTAACCTGTGCCCTAAACCGTCGCCGTCCCCTAACCCTAACCCTAACCCTAACCCTAACCCTAACCCTTACCCGAAGCCTTACCCTCTACCGTCCCCTAATCCTAACCCGTACGCTAACACTAACCCGTACCCTAACATGTACGCTCACCCTAAACAGTTGTCGTACACTAACCTGTACCCTAAACCGTCCCCTAACCCTAACCCTAACCCTAAACCTAACCCTAACCCTAACCCTTACACGAAGCCTTACCCTCACCCGTCCCCTAATCCTAACCCGTACGCTAACAATAACTCGTACCCTAACACGTACGCTCACCCTAAACCGTTGTCGTACCCTAACCTGTACCCTAAACCGTCCCCGTCCCCGTCCCCTAACCCTAACCCTAATCCTTACCCTTACCCGAGGCCTTACCCTCAACCGTCCCCTAATCCTAACCAGTACGCTAACACTAACCCGTACCCTAACACGTACGCTCACCCTACACCGTTGTTGTACCCTAACCTGTACCCTAAACCGTCCCCGTCCCCTAACCCTAAACCTAAACCTAACCCTAACCCTAACACTTACCCGAAGCCTTACCCTCACCCGTCCCCTAATACTAACCCGTACGCTAACACTAACCCGTACCCTAACACGTACGCTCACCCTAAACGGTTGTCGTACCCTAACCTCTACCCTAAACCGTCCCCGTCCCCTAAACCTAACACTAACCCTAACCCTAACCTTACCCGAAGCCTTACCCTCACCCGTCCCCTAATCCTAACCCGTAGGCTAACACTAACCCGTACCCTAACACGTACGCTCACCCTAAACCGTTGTCGTACCCTAACCTGTACCCTAAACCGTCCCCGTCCCCGTCCCCTAACCCTAACCCTAACCCTAACCCTTACCCGAAGCCTTACCCTCACCCGTCCCCTAATCCTAACCCGTACGCTAACACTAACCCGTACCCTAACACGTACGCTCACCCTAAACCGTTGTCGTACCCTAACCTGTACCCTAAACCGTCCCCGTCCCCTAACGCTAACCCTAACCCTAACCCTAACCCTAACCCTTACCCGAAACCTTACCCTCACCCGTCCCCTAATCCTAACCCGTACGCTAACACTAACCCGTACCCTAACACGTACGCTCACCCTAAACCGTTGTCGTACCCTAACCTGTACCCTAAACGGTCCCCGTCCCCTAACCCTAACCCTAACCCTAACCCTAACCCTTACCCGAAGCCTTACCCTCACCCGTCCCCTTATCCTAACCCGTACGCTAACACTAAACCGTACACTAACACGTACGCTCACCCTAAACCGTTGTCGTACCCTAACCTGTACCCTAAACCGTCCCCGTCCCCTAACCCTAACCCTAACCCTAACCCTAACCCTAACCCTTACCCGAAGCCTTATTCTCACCCTTCCCCTAATCCTAACCCATACGCTGACACTAACCCGTACCCTAACACGTACGCTCACCCTAAACCGTTGTCGTACTCTAACCTGTACCCTAAACCTTCCCCGTCCCCTAACCCTAACCCTAACCCTAAACCTAAACCTAACCCTTACCCGAAGCCTTACCCTCACCCGTCCCCTAATCCTAACCCGTACGCTAACACTAACCCGTACCCTAACACGTATGCTCACCCTAAACCGTTGTCGTACCCTAACCTGTACGCTAAACCGTCCCCGTCCCCTAACCCTAACCCTAACCATAACCCTAAACCTTACCCGAAGCCTTACCCTCACCCGTCCCCTATTCCTAAACCGTACGCTAACACTAACCCGTACCCTAACACGTACGCTCACTCTAAACCGTTGTCGTACCCTCACCTGTACCCTAAACCGTCCCCGTCCCCTAACCCTAACCCTAACCCTAACCCTAACCCTTACCCGAAGCCTTACCCTCACCCGTCCCCTAATCCTAACCCGTACGCTAACACTAACCCGTACCCTAACATGTACGCTCACCCTAAACCGTTGTCGTACCCTAACCTGTACCCTAAACCGTCCCCATCCCCTAACCCTAACCCTAACCCTAACCCTAACCCTAATCCTTACCCGAAGCCTTACCCTCACCCGTCCCCTAATCCTAACCAGTACGCTAACACTAACCCGTACCCTAACACGTACGCTCACCCTAATCCGTTGTCGTACCCTAACCTGTTCCCTCAACCGTCCCCGTCCCCGTCCCCGTCCCCTAACCCTAACCCTAACCCTAACCCTTACCCGAAGCCTTACCCTCACCCGTCCCCTAATCCTAACCCGTACGCTAACACTAACCCGTACCCTAACACGTACGCTCACCCTAAACCGTTGTCGTACCCTAACCTGTACCCTAAACCGTCCCTGTCCCCTAACCCTAACCCTAACCCTAACCCTAACCCTTACCCGAAGCCTTACCCTCACACGTCCCCTAATCATAACCCGTACGCTAACACTAACCCGTACCGTAAAACGTACGCTCACCCTAAACCGTTGTCGTACCCTAACCTTTACCCTAAACCGTCCCCATCCCCTAACACTAACCCTAACCCTAACCCTAAACCTACCCGTACCCGAAGCCTTACCCTCACCCGTCCCCTAATCCTAACCCTTACGCTAACACTAACCCGTACCCTAACATGTACGCTCACCCTAAACCGTTGTCGTACCCTAACCTGTACCCTATACCGTCCCCGTCCCCTAACCCTAACCCTAACCCTAACCCTAACCCTAACCCTTACCCGAAGCCTTACCGTCGCCCGTCCCCTACTCCTAACCCGTACGCTAACACTAACCCATACCCTAACACGTAAGCTCATCCTAAACCGTTGTCGTACCCTAACCTGTACCCTAAACCGTCCCCGTCCCCTAACCCTAACCCTAACCCTAACCCTAACCCTAACCCTTACAAAAAGCCTTACCCTCAACCGTTCCCTCATCCTAACCCATACGCTAACACTAAACCGTACCCTAACACGTATGCTCACCCTAAACCGTTGTTGTACCCTAACCTGTACCCTAAACCGTCCCCGTCCGCTAACCCTAACCCTAACCCTAACCCTAACCCTTACCCGAAGCCTTACCCTCACCCGTCCCCTAATCCTAACCCGTACGCTAACACTAACCTATACCCTAACACGTACGCTCACCCTAAACCGTTCTCGTACACTAACCTGTACCCTAAACCGTCCCCGTCCCCTAACCCTAACCCTAACCCTAACCCTAACCCTAACACTTACCCGAAGCCTTACCCTCACCCGTCCCCTAATCCTAACCCGTACGCTAACACTAACCCGTACCCTAACACGTACGCTCACCCTATGCCGTTGTCGTACCCTAACCTGTACCCTAAACCGTCCCCGTCCCCTAACCCTAACCCTAACACTAACCCTAACGCTAATCCATACCCGAAGCCTTACCCTCACCCGTCCCCTAATCCTAACCCGTACGCTAACACTAACCCGTACCCTAACACGTACGCTCACCCTAAACCGTTGTCGTACCCTAATCTGTACCCTAAACCGTCCCCGTCCCCTAAACCTAACCCTAACCCTAACCCTAACCCTAACCCTTTCCCGAAGCCTTACCCTCACCCGTCCCCTAATCCTAACCCGTACGCTAACACTAACCCGTACCCTAACACGTACGCTCACCCTAAACCGTTGTCGTACCCTAACCTGTACACTAAACCGTCCCCGTCCCCTAACCCTAACCCTAACCCTAACCCTAACCCTAACACTTACCCGAAGCCTTACCCTCACCTGTCTCCAAATCCTAACCCGTACGCTAACACTAACCCGTACCCTAACACGTACGCTCACCCTAAACAGTTGTCGTACCCTAACCTGTACCCTAAACCGTCCCCATCCCCTAACCCTAACCCTAACCCTAACCCTAAACTTTACCCGAAGCCTTACTCTCTCCCGTCCCCTAATCCTAACCCGTACGCTAACACTAACCCGTACCCTAACACGTACGCTCACCCTAAACCTTTGTCGTACACTAACCTGTACCCTAAACCGTCCCCGTCCCCTAACCCTAACCCTAAACCTAACCCTATCCCTAACCCTTACCCGAAGCCTTACCCTCACCCGTCCCCTAATCCTAACCTGTACGCTAACAATAACCCATACCCTAACACGTACGCTCACCCTAAACCGTTGTCATACCCTAACCTGTACCCTAAACCGTCCCCGTTCCCTAACCGTAACCCTAACCCTAAACCTAACCCTACCCGAAGCCTTACCCTCATCCGTCCCCTAATCCTAACCCGTACGCTAACACTAACCCATACCCTAACACGTACGCTCACCCTAAATCGTTGTTGTACCCTTACCTGTACCCTAAACCGTCCCCATCCCCTAACCCTAACCCTAACCCTAACCCTAACCCTAACCCTTACCCGAAGCCTCACCCGCACCCGTCCCCTAAACCTAACCCATACGCTAACACTAACCCGTACCCTAACACGTACGCTCACCTTAAACCGTTGTCGTACCCTAACCTGTACCCTAAACAGTCCCCGTCCCGTAACCCTAACCCTAACCCTAACCCTAACCCTTACCCGAAGCCTTACCCTCACCCGTCCCCTAATCCTAACCCGTAGGCTAACACTAACCCGTACCCTAACACGTACGCTCACCCTAAACCGTTGTCGTACCCTAACCTGTACCCTAAACCGTCCCCGTTCCCGTCCCCGTCCCCTAACCCTAACCCTAACCCTAACCATTACCCGAAGCCTTACCCTCACCCGTCCCCTAATCCTAACCCGTAAGCTAACACTAACCCATACCCTAACACATACACTCACCGTAAACTGTTGTCGTACCCTAACCTGTACCCTAAACCATCCCCGTCCCCTAACCCTAACCCTAACCCTAACCCTTACCCGAAGCCTTACCCTCACCCGTCCCCTAATCCTAACCCGTATGCTAACACAAACCCGTACCCTAACACGTACGATCACCCTAAACCGTTGTCGTACCCTAACCTGTACCCTAAACCGTCCCCGTCCCCTAACCCTAACCCTAACCCTAACCCTAACCCTTACCCGAAGCCTTACCCTCACCCGTCCCCTAATCCTAACCCGTAGGCTAACACTAACCCGTACCCTAACACGTACGCTCACCCTAAACCGTTGTCGTACCCTAACCTGTACCCTAAACCGTCCCGGTCCCCGTCCCCTAACTCTAACCCTAACCCTAACCCTAACCCTTACCCGAAGCCTTACCCTCACCCGTCCCCTAATCCTAACCCGTACGCTAACACTAACCCGTACCCTAACACATACGCTCACCCTAAACCGTTGTCGTACCCTAACCTGTACCCTAAATCGTCCCCGTCCCCTAACCCTAACCCTAACCCTAACCCTAACCCTAACCCTTACCCGAAGCCTTACCCTCACCCGTCCCCTAATCCTAACCCGTACGCTAACACTAACCCATACCCTAACACGTACGCTCACCCTAAACCGTTGTCGTACAGTAACCAATACCCTAAACCGTCCCCGTCTCCGTCCCCGTCCCCTAACCCTAACCCTAACCCTAACCCTTACCCGAAGCCTTACCCTCACCCGTCCCCTAATCCTAACCCGTACGCTAACACTAACCCGTACCCTAACACGTACGCTCACCCTAAACCGTTGTCGTACACTAACCTGTGCCCTAAACCGTCGCCGTCCCCTAACCCTAACCCTAACCCTAACCCTAACCCTAACCCTTACCCGAAGCCTTACCCTCTACCGTCCTCTAATCCTAACCCGTACGCTAACACTAACCCGTACCCTAACATGTACGCTCACCCTAAACAGTTGTCGTACACTAACCTGTACCCTAAACCGTCCCCTAACCCTAACCCTAACCCTAAACCTAACCCTAACCCTAACCCTTACCCGAAGCCTTACCCTCACCCGTCCCCTAATCCTAACCCGTACGCTAACAATAACTCGTACCCTAACACGTACGCTCACCCTAAACCGTTGTCGTACCCTAACCTGTACCCTAAACCGTCCCCGTCCCCGTCCCCTAACCCTAACCCTAATCCTTACCCTTACCCGAGGCCTTACCCTCAACCGTCCCCTAATCCTAACCAGTACGCTAACACTAACCCGTACCCTAACACGTACGCTCACCCTACACCGTTGTTGTACCCTAACCTGTACCCTAAACCGTCCCCGTCCCCTAACCCTAAACCTAAACCTAACCCTAACCCTAACCCTTACCCGAAGCCTTACCCTCACCCGTCCCCTAATACTAACCCGTACGCTAACACTAACCCGTACCCTAACACGTACGCTCACCCTAAACGGTTGTCGTACCCTAACCTCTACCCTAAACCGTCCCCGTCCCCTAAACCTAACACTAACCCTAACCCTAACCTTACCCGAAGCCTTACCCTCACCCGTCCCCTAATCCTAACCCGTAGGCTAACACTAACCCGTACCCTAACACGTACGCTCACCCTAAACCGTTGTCGTACCCTAACCTGTACCCTAAACCGTCCCCGTCCCCGTCCCCTAACCCTAACCCTAACCCTAACCCTTACCCGAAGCCTTACCCTCACCCGTCCCCTAATCCTAACCCGTACGCTAACACTAACCCGTACCCTAACACGTACGCTCACCCTAAACCGTTGTCGTACCCTAACCTGTACCCTAAACCGTCCCCGTCCCCTAACGCTAACCCTAACCCTAACCCTAACCCTAACCCTTACCCGAAACCTTACCCTCACCCGTCCCCTAATCCTAACCCGTACGCTAACACTAACCCGTACCCTAACACGTACGCTCACCCTAAACCGTTGTCGTACCCTAACCTGTACCCTAAACGGTCCCCGTCCCTTAACCCTAACCCTAACCCTAACCCTAACCCTTACCCGAAGCCTTACCCTCACCCGTCCCATTATCCTAACCCGTACGCTAACACTAAACCGTACACTAACACGTACGCTCACCCTAAACCGTTGTCGTACCCTAACCTGTACCCTAAACCGTCCCCGTCCCCTAACCCTAACCCTAACCCTAACCCTAACCCTAACCCTTACCCGAAGCCTTACTCTCACCCTTCCCCTAATCCTAACCCATACGCTGACACTAACCCGTACCCTAACACGTACGCTCACCCTAAACCGTTGTCGTACCCTAACCTGTACCCTAAACCTTCCCCGTCCCCTAACCCTAACCCTAACCCTAACCCTAACCCTAACCCTTACCCGAAGCCTTACCCTCACCCGTCCCCTATTCCTAACCCGTACGCTAACACTAACCCGTACCCTAACACGTACGCTCACCCTAAACCGTTGTCGTACCCTAACCTGTACCCTAAACCGTCCCCGTCCCGAAACCCTAACCCTAACCCTAACCCTAACCCTTACCCGAAGCCTTACCCTCACCCGTTCCCTAATCCTAACCCATACGCTAACACTAAACCGTACCCTAACACGTACGCTCACCCTAAACCGTTGTTGTACCCTAACCTGTACCCTAAACCGTCCCCGTCCCCATCCCCGTCCTCTAACCCTAACCCTAACCCTAACCCTTACCCGAAGCCTTACCCTCACCCGTCCCCAATCCTAACCCGTACGCTAACACTAACCCGTACCCTAACACGTACGCTCACCCTAAACCGTTGTTGTACCCTAACCTGTACCCTAAACCGTCCCCGTCCCCTAACCCTAACCCTAACCCTAACGCTAACCCTAACCCTTACCCGAAGCCTTACCCTCAACCGTCCCCTAATCCTAACCCGTACGCTAACACTAACCCGTAACCTAACACGTACGCTCACCCTAAACTGTTGTGGTACCCTAACCTGTACCCTAAACCGTCCCCGTCCCCTAACCCTAACCCTAACCCTAACCCTAACCCTTACCCGAAGCCTTACCCTCACCCATCCCCTAATCCTAACCCGTACACTAACACTAACCCGTACCCTAACACGTACGCTCACCCTAAACCATTGTCGTACCGTAACCTGTACCCTAAACCGTCCCCGTCCCCTAACCCTAACCCTAACCGTAACCCTAACCCTAACCCATACCCGAAGCCTTACACTCACCCGTCCCCTAATCCTAACCCGTACGCTAACACTAACCCGTACCCTAACACGTACGCTCACCCTAAACCGTTGTCGTACACTAACCTGTACCCTAAACCGTCCCCGTCCCCGTCCCCGTCCTCTAACCCTAACCCTAACCCTAACCCTTATCCGAAGCCTTACACTCACCCGTCCCCTAATCCTAACCCGTACGCTAACACTAACCCGTACCCTAACACGTACGCTCACCCTAATCCGTTGTCGTACCCTAACCTGTACCCTAAACCGTCCCCGTCCCCTAACCCTAACCCTAACCCTAACCCTAACCCTAACCCTAACCCTTACCCGAAGCCTTACCCTCACCCGTCCCCTAATCCTAACCCGTACGCTAACACTAACCCGTACCCTAACACGTACGCTCACCCGAAACCGTTGTCGTACCCTAACCTGTACCCTAAACCGTCCCCGTCCCCTAACCCTAACCCTAACCCTAACCCTAACCCTTACCCGAAGCCTTACCCTCATCCGTCCCCTAATCCTAACCCGTACGCTAACACTAACCCGTACCCTAACACGTACGCTCACCCTAAACCGTTGTTGTACCCTAAACTGTACCCTAAACCGTCCCCGTCCCCTAACCTTAACCCTAACCCTAACCCTAACCCTAACCCTTACCCGAAGCCTTACCCTCACCCATCCCCTAAACCTAACCCGTAGGCTAACACTAACCCGTACCCTAACACGTACGCTCACCCTAAACCGTTGTCGTACCCTAACCTGTACCCTAAACCGTCCCCGTCCCCTAACCCTAACCCTAACCCTAACCCTAACCCTAACACTTACCCGAAGCCTTACCCTCACCCGTCCCCTAATCCTAACCCGTACGCTAACACTAACCCGTACCCTAACACGTACGCTCACTCTAAACCGTTGTCGTGCCCTAACCTGTACCCTAAACCGTCCCCGTCCCCTAAACCTAACCCTAACCCTAACCCTAACACTAACACTTACCGGAAGCCTTACCCTCACCCATCCCCTAATCCTAACCCGTAGCCTAACACTAACCCGTACCCTAACACGTACGCTCACCCTAAACCGTTGTCGTACCCTAACCTGTACCCTAAACCGTCCCCATCCCCTAACCCTAACCCTAACCCTAACCCTAACCCTAACCCTAACCCTAACCCTTACCCGAAGGCTTACCCTCACCCGTCCCCTAATCCTAACCCGTACGCTAACACTAACCCGTACCCTAACACGTACGCTCACTCTAAACCGTTGTCGTGCCCTAACCTGTACCCTAAACAGTCCCCGTCCCCATCCCCGTCCCCTAACCCTAACCCTAACCCTAACCCTTACCCGAAGACTTACCCTAACCCGTCCCCTAATCCTAACCCATACGCTAACACTAACCAGTACCCTAACACGTACGCTCACCCTAAACCGTTGTCGTACCCTAACCTGTACCCTAAACCGTCGCCGTCCACGTCCCCGTCCCCTAACCCTAACCCTAACCCTTACCCGAAGCCTTACCCTCACCCGTCCCCTAATCCTAACCCGTACGCTAACACTAACCCGTACCCTAACACGTACGCTCACCCTAAACCGTTGTCTTACCCCAAACTGTACCCTAAACCGTCCCCGTCCCCTAAAGCTAACCCTAACCCTAACCCTAACCCTAACCCTTACCCGAAGCCTTACCCTCACCCGTCCCCTAATCCTAACCCGCAGGCTAACACTAACCCATACCCTAACACGTACGCTCACCCTTAACCGTTGTCGTACCCTAACCTGTACCCTAAACCGTCCCCGTCCCCTAACCCTAACCCTAAACCTAACCCTAACCGTAACCCTAAACCTTACCCGAAGCCTTACCCTCACCCGTCCCCTAATCCTAACCCGTACGCTAACACTAACCCGTACCATAACACGTACGCTCACCCTAAACCGTTGTCGTACCCTAACCTGTACCCTAAACCGTCCCCGTTCCCGTCCCCGTCCCCTAACCCTAACCCTAACCCTAACCCTTACCCGAAGCCTTACCCTCACCCGTCCCCTAATCCTAACCTATACGCTAACACTAACCCGTACCCTAACACGTACGCTCACCCTAAGCCGTTGTCGTACCCTAACCTGTACCCTAAACCCTCCCCGTCCCCTAACCCTAAACCTAACCCTAACCCGAACCCTAACCCTTACCCGAAGCCTTACCCTCACCCGTCCCCTAATCCTAACCCGTACGCTAACACTAACCCGTACCCTAACACGTACGCTCACCCTAAACCGTTGTCGTACCCTAACCTGTACCCTAAACCGTCCCTGTCCCCTAACCCTAACCCTAACATTAACCCTAACCCTAACCCTTACCCGAAGCCTTACCCTCACACGTCCCCTAATCCTAACCCGTACGCTAACACTAACCCGTACCGTAACACGTTCGCTCACCCTAAACCGTTGTCGTACCCTAACCTTTACCCTAAACCGTCCACATCCCCTCACCCTAAACCTAACCCTAACCCTAAACCTACCCGTACCCGAAGCCTTACCCTCACCCGTCCCCTAATCCTAAACCTTACGCTAAAACTAACCCGTACCCTAACACGTACGCTCACCCTAAACCGTTGTCGTACCCTAACCTGTACCCTAAACCGTCCCCGTCCCCGTCCCCGTCCCCTAACCCTAACCCTAACCCTAACCCTTACCCGAAGCCTTACCCTCACCCGTCCCCTAAACCTAACCCGTACGCTAACACTAACCCGTACCCTAACACGTACACTCACCGTAAACTGTTGTCGTACCCTAACCTGTACCCTAAACCGTCCCCGTCCCCTACCCCTAACCCTAACCCTAACCCTTACCCGAAGCCTTACCCTCACCCGTCCCCTAATCCTAACCCGTACGCTAACACTAACCCGTACCCTAACACGTACGCTCACCCTATACCGTTGTTGTACCCTAACCTGTACCCTAAACCGTCCCCGTCCCCTAACCCTAACCCTAACCCTAACCCTAACCCTAACCCTTACCCGAAGCCTTACCCTCACCGTCCCCTAATCCTAACCCGTACGCGAACACTAACCCATACCCTAACACGTACGCTCAACCTAAACCGTTGTAGTACCCTAACCTATACCCTAAACCGTCCCCGTCCCCTAACCCTAACCCTAACCCTAACCCTAACCCTAACCCTTACCCGAAGCCTTACCCTCACCCGTCCCCTAATCCTAACCCGTACGCTAACACTAACCCGTACCCTAACACGTACGCTCACCCTAAACCGTTGTCGTACACTAACCTGTACCCTAAACCGTCCCCGTCCCCGTCCACGTCCCCTAACCCTAACCCTCACCCTAACCCTTACCCGAAGCCTTACCCTCACCCGTCCCCTAATCCTAACCCGTATGCTAACACTAACCCGTACCCTAACACGTACGATCACCCTAAACCGTTCTCGTACCCTAACGTGTACCCTAAACAATTCCCGTCCCCTAACCCTAACCCTAACCCTAACCCTAAACCTTACCCGAAGCCTTACCCTCACCCGTCCCCTAATCCTAACGCGTACGCTAACACTAAACCTTACCCTAACACGTACGCTCATCCTAAACCGTTGTCGTACCCTAACCTGTACCCTAAACCGTCCCCGTCCCCTAACCCTAACCCTAACCCTAACCCTTACCCGAAGCCTTACCCTCACCCGTCCCCTAATCCTAACCCGTACGCTAACACTAACCCATACCCTAACACGTACGCTCACCCTAAACCGTTGTCGTACACTAACCTATACCCTAAACCGTCCCCGTCTCCGTCCCCGTCCCCTAACCCTAACCCTAACCCTAACCCTTACCCGAAGCCTTACCCTCACCTGTCCCCTAATCCTAACCCGTACGCTAACACTAACCCGTACCCTAACACGTACGCTCACCCTAAACCGTTGTCGTACCCTAACCTGTGCCCTAAACCGTCGCCGTCCCCTAACCCTAACCTTAACCCTAACCCTAACCCTTACCCGAAGCCTTACCCTCTACCGTCCCCTAATCCTAACCCGTACGCTAACACTAACCCGTACCCTAACTCGTACGCTCACCCTAAACCTATGTCGTACACTAACCTGTACCCTAAACCGTCCCCGTCCCCTAACCCTAACCCTAAACCTAACCCTAACCCTAACCCTTACCCGAAGCCTTACCCTCACCCGTCCCCTAATCCTAACCCGTACGCTAACAATAACTCGTACCCTAACACGTACGCTCACCCTAAACCGTTGTCGTACCCTAACCTGTACCCTAAACCGTCCCCTTCCCCGTCCCCTAACCCTAACCCTAACTCTTACCCTTACCCGAGGCCTTACCCTCAACCGTCCCCTAATCCTAACCCGTACGCTAACACTAACCCGTACCCTAACACGTACGCTCACCCTACACCGTTGTTGTACCCTAACCTGTACCCTAAACCGTCCCCGTCCCCTAACCCTAAACCTAAACCTAACCCTAACCCTAACCCTTACCCGAAGCCTTACCCTCACCCGTCCCCTAATACTAACCAGTACGCTAACACTAACCCGTACCCTAACACGTACGCTCACCCTAAACGGTTGTCGTACCCTAACCTCTACCCTAAACCGTCCTCGTCCCCTAAACCTAACCCTAACCCTAACCCTAACCTTACCCGAAGCCTTACCCTCACCCGTCCCCTAATCCTAACCCGTACGCTAACACTAACCCGTACCCTAACACGTACGCTCACCCTAAACAGTGGTCGTACCCTAACCTGTACCCTAAACCGTCCCCGTCCCCGTACCCATCCCCTAACCCTAACCCTAACCCTTACCCGAAGCCTTACCCTCACCCGTCCCCTAATCCTAACCCGTACGCTAACACTAACCCGTACCCTAACACGTACGCTCACCCTAAACCGTTGTCGTACCCTAACCTGTACCCTAAACCGTCCCCGTCCCCTAACCCTAACCCTAACCCTAACCCTAACCCTTACCCGAAGCCTTACCCTCACCCGTCACCTAATCCTAACCCATACGCTAACACTAACCCGTACCCTAACACGTACGCTCACCCTAAACCGTTGTCGTACCCTAACTTGTACCATAAACATTGCCCGTCCCCTAACCCTAACCCTAACCCTAACCCTAACCCTAACCCTTACCCGAAGCCTTACCCTCACCCGTCCCCTAATCCTAACCGTACGCTAACACTAAACAGTACCCTAACACGTACGCTCACCCTAAACCGTTGTTGTACCCTAACCTGTACCCTAAACCGTCCCCATCCCCTAACCCTAACCCTAACACTAACCCGAACCCTAACCATTACCCGAAGCCTTACCCTCACACGTCCCCTAATCCTAACCCATACGCTAACACTAACCCATACCCTAACACGTACGCTCACCCTAAACCGTTGTTGTACCCTAACCTGTACCCTAAACCTTCCCCGTCCCCTAACCCTAACCCTAACCCTAACGCTAACCCTAACACTTACCCAAACCTTACCCTCAACCGTCCCCTAATCCTAACCCGTACGCTAACACTAACCCGTACCCTAACACGTACGCTCACCCTAAACCGTTGTCGTACCCTAACCTGTACCCTAAACCGTCCCCGGCCCCTAACCCTAACCCTAACCCTAACCCTAACCCTTACCCGAAGCCTTACCCTCACCCATCCCCTAATCCTAACCCGTACACTAACACTAACCCGTACCCTAACACGTACGCTCACCCTAAACCATTGTCGTACCCTAACCTGTACCCTAAACCGTCCCCGTCCCCTAACCCTAACCCTAACCGTAACCCTAACCCTAACCCATACCCGAAGCCTTACACTCACCCGTCCCCTAATCCTAACCCGTACGCTAACACTAACCCGTACCCTAACACGTACGCTCACCCTAAACCATTGTCGTACACTAACCTGTACCCTAAACCGTCCCCGTCCCCGTCCCCGTCCTCTAACCCAAACCCTAACCCTAACCCTTATCCGAAGCCTTACACTCACCCGTCCCCTAATCCTAACCCGTACGCTAACACTAACCCGTACCCTAACACGTACGCTCACCCTAATCCGTTGTCGTACCCTAACCTGTACCCTAAACCGTCCCCGTCCCCTAACCCTAACCCTAACCCTAACCCTAACCCTAACCCTAACCCTTACCCGAAGCCTTACCCTCACCCGTCCCCTAATCCAAAACCGTACGCTAACACTAACCCGTACCCTAACACGTACGCTCACCCGAAACCGTTGTCGTACCCTAACCTGTACCCTAAACCGTCCCCGTCCCCTAACCCTAACCCTAACCCTAACCCTAACCCTTACCCGAAGCCTAACCCTCACCCGTCCCCTAATCCTAACCCGTACGCTAACACTAACCCGTACCCTAACACGTACGCTCACCCTAAACCGTTGTTGTACCCTAAACTGTACCCTAAACCGTCCCCGTCCCCTAACCCTAACCCTAACCCTAACCCTAACCCTAACCCTTACCCGAAGCCTTACCCTCACCCATCCCCTAATCCTAACCCGTAGGCTAACACTAACCCGTACCCTAACACGTACGCTCACCCTAAACCGTTGTCGTATCCTAACCTGTACCCTAAACCGTCCCCGTCCCCTAACCCTAACCCTAACCCTAACCCTAACCCTAACCCTTACCCGAAGCCTTACCCTCACCCGTCCCCTAATCCTAACCCGTACGCTAACACTAACCCGTACCCTAACACGTACGCTCACTCTAAACCGTTGTCGTGCCCTAACCTGTACCCTAAACCGTCCCCGTCCCCTAAACCTAACCCTAACCCTAACCCTAACCCTAACACTTACCCGAAGCCTTACCCTCACCCATCCCCTAATCCTAACCCGTAGCCTAACACTAACCCGTACCCTAACACGTACGCTCACCCTAAACCGTTGTCGTACAATAACCTGTACCCTAAACCGTCCCCATCCCCTAACCCTAACCCTAACCCTAACCCTAACCCTAACCCTAACCCTTACCCAAAGGCTTACCCTCACCCGTCTCCTAATCCTAACCCGTACGCTAACACTAACCCGTACCCTAACACGTACGCTCACTCTAAACCGTTGTCGTGCCCTAACCTGTACCCTAAACCGTCCCCGTCCCCATCCCCGTCCCCTAACCCTAACCCTAACCCTAACCCTTACCCGAAGACTTACCCTCACCCGTCCCCTAATCCTAACCCATACGCTAACACTAACCAGTACCCTAACACGTACGCTCACCCTAAACCGTTGTCGTACCCTAACCTGTACCCTAAACCGTCGCCGTCCCCGTCCCCGTCCCCTAACCCTAACCCTAACCCTAACCCTTACCCGAAGCCTTACCCTCACCCGTCCCCTAATCCTAACCCGTACGCTAACACTAACCCGTACCCTAACACGTACGCTCACCCTAAACCGTTGTCGTACCCCAAACTGTACCCTAAACCGTCCCCGTCCCCTAAAGCTAACCCTAACCCTAACCCTAACCCTAACCCTTACCCGAAGCCTTACCCTCACCTGTCCCCTAATCCTAACCCGCAGGCTAACACTAACCCATACCCTAACACGTACGCTCACCCTTAACCGTTGTCGTACCCTAACCTGTACCCTAAACCGTCCCCGTCCCCTAACCCTAACCCTAAACCTAACCCTAACCCTAACCCTAAACCTTACCCGAAGCCTTACCCTCACCCGTCCCCTAATCCTAACCCGTACGCTAACACTAACCCGTACCATAACACGTACGCTCACCCTAAACCGTTGTCGTACCCTAACCTGTACCCTAAACCGTCCCCGTCCCCTAACCCTAACCCTAACCCTAACCCTAACACTTACCCGAAGCCTTACCCTCACCCGTCCACTAATCCTAACCCGTACGCTAACACTAACGCGTACCCTAACACGTACGCTCATCCTAAACCGTTGTCGTACCCTAACCTGTACCCTAAACCGTCCCCGTCCCCTAACCCTAACCCTAACCCTAACCCTAACCCTTACCCGAAGCCTTACCCTCACCCGCCGCCTAATCCTAACCCGTACGCTAACACTAACCCGTACCCTAACACGTCCGCTCACTCTAAACCGTTGTCGTACCCTAAACTGTACCCTAAACCGTCCCCGTCCCCGTCCCCTAACCCTAACCCTAACCCTAACCCTAACCCTTACCCGAAACCTTACCCTCACCCGTCCCCTAATCCTAACTCGTACGCTAACACTAACCCGTACCCTAACACGTACGCTCACCCTAAACCGTTGTCGTACCCTAACCTGTACCCTAAACCGTCCCCGTCCCCTAACCCTAACCCTAACCCTAACCCTAACCCTTAACCGAAGCCTTACCCTCACCCGTCCCCTAATCCTAACCCGTACGCTAACACTAACCCGTACCCTAACACGTACACTCACCGTAAACTGTTGTCGTACCCTAACCTGTACCCTAAACCGTCCCCGTCCCCTAAACCTAACCCTAACCCTAACCCTTACCCGAAGCCTTACCCTCACCCGTCCCCTAATCCTAACCCGTACGCTAACACTAAACCGTACCCTAACACGTACGCTCACCCTATAACGTTGTTGTACCCTAACCTGTACCCTAAACCGTCCCCGTCCCCTAACCCTAACCCTAACCCTAACCCTAACCCTAACCCTTACCCGAAGCCTTACCCTCACCCGTCCCCTAATCCTAACCCTTACGCGAAAACTAACCCATACCCTAACACGTACGCTCAACCTAAACCGTTGTAGTACACTAACCTGTACCCTAAACCGTCCCCGTCCCCTAACCCTAACCCTAACCCTAACCCTAACCCTTACCCGAAGCCTTACCCTCACCCGTCCCCTAATCCTAACCCGTACGCTAACACTAACCCGTACCCTAACACGTACGCTCACCCTAAACCGTTGTCGTACACTAACCTGTACCCTAAACCGTCCCCGTCCCCGTCCACGTCCCCTAACCCTAACCCTCACCCTAACGCTTACCCGAAGCCTTACCCTCACCCGTCCCCTAATCCTAACCCGTATGCTAACACTAACCCGTACCCTAACACGTACGATCACCCTAAACCATTGTCGTACCCTAACCTGTACCCTAAACCGTCCCCGTCCCCTAACCCTAACCCTAACCCTAACCCTAACCCTAACCCTTACCCGAAGCCTTACCCTCACCCGTCCCCTAATCCTAACCCGTAGGCTAACACTAACCCGTACCCTAACACGTACGCTCACCCTATACCGTTGTCGTACCCTAACCTGTACCCTAAACCGTCCCCGTCCCCGTCCCCTAACCCTAACCCTAACCCTAACCCTAACCCTTACCCGAAGCCTTACCCTCACTCGTCCCCTAATCCTAACCCGTACGCTAACACTAACCCGTACCCTAAAACATACGCTCACCCTAAACCGTTGTTGTACCCTAACCTGTACCCTAAATCGTCCCCGTCCCCGTCCCCGTCCCCTAACCCTAACCCTAACCCTAACCCTTACCCGAAGCCTTCCCTCACCCGTCCCCTAATCCTAACCCGTACGCTAACACTAACACGTACCCTAACACGTATGCTCACCCTAAACCGTTCTCGTACCCTAACGTGTACCCTAAACAATTCCCGTCCCCTAACCCTAACCCTAACCCTAACCCTAAACCTTACCCGAAGCCTTACCCTCACCCGTCCCCTAATCCTAACGCGTACGCTAACACTAAACCGTACCCTAACACGTACGCTCACCCTAAACCGTTGTCGTACCCTAACCTGTACCCTAAACCGTCCCCGTCCCCTAACCCTAACCCTAACCCTAACCCTTACCCGAAGCCTTACCCTCACCCGTCCCCTAATCCTAACCCGTACGCTAACACTAAACCATACCCTAACACGTACGCTCACCCTAAACCGTTGTCGTACACTAACCTATACCCTAAACCGTCCCCGTCTCCGTCCCCGTCCCCTAACCCTAACCCTAACCCTAACCCTTACCCGAAGCCTTACCCTCACCTGTCCCCTAATCCTAACCCGTACGCTAACACTAACCCGTACCCTAACACGTACGCTCACCCTAAACCGTTGTCGTACCCTAACCTGTGCCCTAAACCGTCGGCGTCTCCTAACCCTAACCCTAACCCTAACCCTAACCCTTACCCGAAGCCTTACCCTCTACCGTCCCCTAATCCTAACCCGTACGCTAACACTAACCCGTACCCTAACACGTACGCTCACCCTAAACATTTGTCGTACACTAACCTGTACCCTAAACCGTCCCCGTCCCCTAACCCTAACCCTAAACCTAACCCTAACCCTAACCCTTACCCGAAGCCTTACCCTCACCCGTCCCCTAATCCTAACCCGTACGCTAACAATAACTCGTACCCTAACACGTACGCTCACCCTAAACCGTTGTCGTACCCTAACCTGTACCCTAAACCGTCCCCGTCCCCGTCCCCTAACCCTAACCCTAACCCTTACCCTTACCCGAGGCCTTACCCTCAACCGTCCCCTAATCCTAACCCGTACGCTAACACTAACCCGTACCCTAACACGTACGCTCACCCTACACCGTTGTTGTACCCTAACCTGTACCCTAAACCGTCCCCGTACCCTAACCCTAAACCTAAACCTAACCCTAACCCTAACCCTTACCCGAAGCCTTACCCTCACCCGTCCCCTAATACTAAGCCGTACGCTAACACTAACCCGTACCCTAACACGTACGCTCACCCTAAACCGTTGTCGTACCCTAACCTCTACCCTAAACCGTCCTCGTCCCCTAAACCTAACCCTAACCCTAACCCTAACCTTACCCGAAGCCTTACCCTCACCCGTCCCCTAATCCTAACCCGTACGCTAACACTAACCCGTACCCTAACACGTACGCTCACCCTAAACAGTGGTCGTACCCTAACCTGTACCCTAAACCGTCCCCGTCCCCGTCCCCATCCCCTAACCCTAACCCTAACCCTTACCCGAAGCCTTACCCTCACCCGTCCCCTAATCCTAACCCGTACGCTAACACTAACCCGTACCCTAACACGTACGCTCACCCTAAACAGTTGTCGTACCCTAACCTGTACCCTAAACCGTCCCCGTCCCCTAACCCTAACCCTAACCCTAACCCTAACCCTAACCCTTACCCGAAACCTTACCCTCACCCGTCCCCTAATCCTAACCCGTACGCTAACACTAACCCGTACCCTAACACGTACGCTCACCCTAAACCGTTGTCGTACCCTAACCTGTACCCTAAACCGTCCCCATCCCCTAACCCTAACCCTAACACTAACCCTAACCCTTACCCGAAGCCTTACCCTCACCCGTCCCCTAATCCTAACCCGTACGCTAACACTAAACCGTACCCTAACACGTACGCTCACCCTAAACCGTTGTCGTAGCCTAACCTGTACCCTAAACCGTCCCCGTCCCCTAACCCTAACCCTAACCCTAACCCTAACCCTAACCCTTACCCGAAGCCTTACTCTCACCCTTCCCCTAATCCTAACCCATACGCTGACACTAACCCGTACCCTAACACGTACGCTCACCCTAAACCGTTGTCGTACCCTAACCTGTATGCTAAACCGTCCCCGTCCCCTAACCCTAACCCTAACCCTAACCCTAACCCTAACCTTTACCCGAAGCCTTACCCTCACCCGTCCCCTATTCCTAACCTGTACGCTAACACTAACCCATACCCTAACACTTACGCTCACCCTAAACCGTTGTCGTACCCTAACCTGTACCCTAAACCGTCCCCGTCCCCTAACCCTAACCCTAACCCTAACCCTAACCCTTACCCGAAGCCTTACCCTCACCCGTCCCCTAATCCTAACCCGTACGCTAACACTAACCCGTACCCTAACACGTACGCTCACCCTAAACCGTTGTCGTACCCTAACCTGTACCCTAAACCGTCCCCGTCCCCTAACCCTAACCCTAACCCTAACCCTAACCCTTACCCGAAGCCTTACCCTCACCCGTCCCCTAATCCTAACCCATACGCTAACACTAACCCATACCCTAACATGTACGCTCACCCTAAACCGTTGTCGTACACTAACTTGTACCATAAACATTGCCCGTCCCCTAACCCTAACCCTAACCCTAACCCTAACCCTTACCCGAAGCCTTACCCTCACCCGTCCCCTAATCCTAACCGTACGCTAACACTAACCCGTACCCTAACACGTACGCTCACCCTAAACCGTTGTTGTACCCTAACCTGTACCCTAAACCGTCCCCATCCCCTAACCCTAACCCTAACACTAACCCGAACCCTAACCCTTACCCGAAGCCTTACCCTCACACGTCCCCTAATCCTAACCCGTACGCTAACACTAACCCGTACCCTTACACGTACGCTCACTCTAAACCATTGTCGTACCCTAACCTGTACCCTAAACCGTCCCCGTCCCCTAACACTAACCCTAACCCGAACCCTAACCCTTACCTGAAGACTTACCCTCACCCGCCACCTAATCCTAACCCGTACGCTAACATTAACCCGTACCCTAACACGTACGCTCACCCTAAATCGTTGTCGTACACTAACCTGTACCCTAAACCGTCCCCGTCCCCTAACCCTAACCCTAACCCTAACCCTAACCCTAAACCTTACCCGAAGCCTTACCCTCACCCGTCCCCTAATCCTAACCCGTACGCTAATACTAACCCGTACCCTAACACGTACGCTCACCCTAAAACGTTTTCGTACCCTAACCTGTACCCTAAACCGTCCCCGTCCCCGTCCCCTAACCCTAACCCTAACCCTAACACTAACACTTACCCGAAGCCTTGCCCTCACCCGTCCCCTAGTCCTAACCCGTACGCTAACACTAACCCGTACCCTAACACGTACGCTCACCTTAAACCGTTGTCGTACCCTACCCTGTACCCTAAACCGTGCCCGTCCCCGTCCCCAACCCTAACCCTAACCCTAACCCTAACCATTACCCGAAGCCTTACCCTCACCCGTCCCGTAATCCTAACCCGTACGCTAAAACTAACCCGTACCCTAACACGTACGCTCACCCTAAACCGTTGTCGTACCCTAACCTGTACCCTAAACCGTTCCCGTCCCCTAACCCTAACCCTAACCCTAACCCTAACCCTAACCCTTACCCGAAGCCTTACCCTCACTTGTCCCTTAATCCTAAACCGTACGCTAACACTAACCCGTACCCTAACACGTACGCTCACCCTAAACCGTTGTCGTACCCTAACCTGTACCCTAAACGGTCCCCGTCCCCGTCCCCTAACCCTAATCCTAACCCTAACCCTAACCCTAACCCGAAGCCTTACCCTCACCCGTCCCCTAAATCTAACCGTAGGCTAACACTAACCCGTACCCTAACACGTACGCTCACCCTAAACCGTTGTCGTACCCTAACCGGTACCCTAAACCGTCCCCGTCCCCTAAACCTAACCCTAACCCTAACCCTAACCCTAACCCTTACCCGAAGCCTTACCCTCACCCGTCCCCTAATCCTAACCCGTACGCTAACACTAACCCGTACCCTAACACGTACGCTAACCCTAAACCGTTGTCGTACCCTAACCTGTACCCTAAACCGTCCCCGTCCCCTAACCCTAACCCTAACCCTAAACTTAACCCTAACCCTTACCCGAAGCCTTACCCTCACCCGTCCCCTAATCCTAACCCGTACGCTAACACTAACCCGTACCCTAAAACGTACGCTCACATTAAACCGTTGTCGTACCCTAACCTGTACCCTAAACCGTCCCCATCCCTAACCCTAACCCTAACCCTAACCCTAACCCTTACCCGAAGCCTTACCCTCACCCGTCCCCTAATCCTAACCCGTACGCTAACACTAACCCGTACCCTAACACGTACGCTCAACCTAAACAGTTGTCGTACCCTAACCTATACCCTAAACCTTCCCCGTCCCCTAAACCTAACCCTAACCCTAACCCTAACCCTAACCCTTACCCGAAGCCTTACCCTCACCCGTCCCCTAATCCTAACCCGTACGCTGACACTAACCCGTACGCTAACACGTACGCTCACCCTAAACCATTGTCGTACACTCACCTGTACCCTAAACCGTCCCCGTCCCCGTCCACGTCCCCTAACCCTAACCCTAACCCTAACCCTTACCCGAAGCCTTACCCTCACCCGTCCCCTAATCCTAACCCGTACGCTAACACTAACCCGTACCCTAACACGTACGCTCACCCTAAACCGTTGTCGTACCCTAACCTGTACCCTAAACCGTCCCCGTCCCCGTCCCCTAACCCTATACCTAACCCTAACCCTAACCCTTACCCGAAGCCTTATCCTCACCCGTCCCCTAATCCTAAACCGTACGCTAACCCGAACCCGTACCCTAACACGTACGCTCACCCGAAACCTTTCTCGTACCCTTACCTGTACCCTAAACAGTCCCCGTCCCCGTCCCCTAACCTTAACCTTAATCCTAACCCTTACCCGAAGCCTTACACTCACCCGTCGCCTAATCCTAAACTGTACGCTAACACTAACCCGTACCCTAACACGTACGCTCACCCTAAATCTTTGTCGTACCCTAACCTGTACCCTAAACCGTCCCCGTCCCCTAAATCTAACCCTAACCCTAACCCTAACCCTAACCCTTACCCGAAGCCTTACCCTCACCCGTCCCCTAATCCTAAACCATACGCTAACACTAAACCGTACCCTAACACGTACGCTCACCCTAAACCGTTGTCGTACCCTAACCTGTACCCTAAACCGTCCCCGTCCCCTAACCCTAACCCTATCCCTAACCCTTACCCGAAGCCTTACCCTCACCCGTCCCCTAATCCTAACCCGTACGCTGACACTAACCCGTAACCTAACACGTACGCTCACCCTAAACCGTTGTCGTACCCTAACCTGTACCCTAAACCGTCCCCATCCCCTAACCCTAACCCTAACCCTAACCCAATCCCTAAACCTTACCCGAAGCCTTACACTCACCCGTCCTCTAATCCTAACCCGTACGCTAACACTAAACCGTACCCTAACACGTACGCCCACCCTAAACCGTTGTCGTACCCTAACCTGTACCCTAAACCGTCCCCGTCCCCGTCCCCGTCCCCTAACCCTAACCCTAACCCTAAACCTTACCCGAAGCCTTACCCTCACCAGTCCCCTAAACCTAACCCGTACGCTAACACTAACCCGTACCCTAACACGTACACTCACCGTAAACTGTTGTCGTACCCTAACCTGTACCCTAAACCGTCCCCGTCCCCTACCCCTAACCCTAACCCTAACCCTTACCCGAAGCCTTACCCTCACCCGTCCCCTAATCCTAACCCGTACGCTAACACTAACCCGTACCCTAACACGTACGCTCACCCTATACCGTTGTTGTACCCTAACCTGTACCCTAAACCGTCCCCGTCCCCTAACCCTAACCCTAACCCTAACCCTAACCCTAACCCTTCCCCTAAGCATTACCCTCACCGTCCCCTAATCCTAACCCGTACGCGAACACTAACCCATACCCTAACACGTACGCTCAACCTAAACCGTTGTAGTACCCTAACCTATACCCTAAACCGTCCCCGTCCCCTAACCCTAACCCTAACCCTAACCCTAACCCTTACCCGAAGCCTTACCCTCACCCGTCCCCTAATCCTAACCCGTACGCTAACACTAACCCGTACCCTAACACGTACGCTCACCCTAAACCGTTGTCGTACACTAACCTGTACCCTAAACCGTCCCCGTCCCCGTCCACGTCCCCTAACCCTAACCCTCACCCTAACCCTTACCCGAAGCCTTACCCTCACCCGTCCCCTAATCCTAACCCGTATGCTAACACTAACCCGTACCCTAACACGTACGATCACCCTAAACCGTTCTCGTACCCTAACGTGTACCCTAAACAATTCCCGTCCCCTAACCCTAACCCTAACCCTAACCCTAAACCTTACCCGAAGCCTTACCCTCACCCGTCCCCTAATCCTAACGCGTACGCTAACACTAAACCTTACCCTAACACGTACGCTCACCCTAAACCGTTGTCGTACCCTAACCTGTACCCTAAACCGTCCCCGTCCCCTAACCCTAACCCTAACCCTAACCCTTACCCGAAGCCTTACCCTCACCCGTCCCCTAATCCTAACCCGTACGCTAACACTAACCCATACCCTAACACCTACGCTCACCCTAAACCGTTGTCGTACACTAACCTATACCCTAAACCGTCCCCGTCTCCGTCCCCGTCCCCTAACCCTAACCCTAACCCTAACCCTTACCCGAAGCCTTACCCTCACCTGTCCCCTAATCCTAACCCGTACGCTAACACTAACCCGTACCCTAACACGTACGCTCACCCTAAACCGTTGTCGTACCCTAACCTGTGCCCTAAACCGTCGCCGTCCCCTAACCCTAACCCTAACCCTAACCCTAACCCTTACCCGAAGCCTTACCCTCTACCGTCCCCTAATCCTAACCCGTACGCTAACACTAACCCGTACCCTAACACGTACGCTCACCCTAAACCTATGTCGTACACTAACCTGTACCCTAAACCGTCCCCGTCCCCTAACCCTAACCCTAAACCTAACCCTAACCCTAACCCTTACCCGAAGCCTTACCCTCACCCGTCCCCTAATCCTAACCCGTACGCTAACAATAACTCGTACCCTAACACGTACGCTCACCCTAAACCGTTGTCGTACCCTAACCTGTACCCTAAACCGTCCCCTTCCCCGTCCCCTAACCCTAACCCTAACTCTTACCCTTACCCGAGGCCTTACCCTCAACCGTCCCCTAATCCTAACCCGTACGCTAACACTAACCCGTACCCTAACACGTACGCTCACCCTACACCGTTGTTGTACCCTAACCTGTACCCTAAACCGTCCCCGTCCCCTAACCCTAAACCTAAACCTAACCCTAACCCTAACCCTTACCCGAAGCCTTACCCTCACCCGTCCCCTAATACTAACCAGTACGCTAACACTAACCCGTACCCTAACACGTACGCTCACCCTAAACGGTTGTCGTACCCTAACCTCTACCCTAAACCGTCCTCGTCCCCTAAACCTAACCCTAACCCTAACCCTAACCTTACCCGAAGCCTTACCCTCACCCGTCCCCTAATCCTAACCCGTACGCTAACACTAACCCGTACCCTAACACGTACGCTCACCCTAAACAGTGGTCGTACCCTAACCTGTACCCTAAACCGTCCCCGTCCCCGTACCCATCCCCTAACCCTAACCCTAACCCTTACCCGAAGCCTTACCCTCACCCGTCCCCTAATCCTAACCCGTACGCTAACACTAACCCGTACCCTAACACGTACGCTCACCCTAAACCGTTGTCGTACCCTAACCTGTACCCTAAACCGTCCCCGTCCCCTAACCCTAACCCTAACCCTAACCCTAACCCTTACCCGAAGCCTTACCCTCACCCGTCACCTAATCCTAACCCATACGCTAACACTAACCCGTACCCTAACACGTACGCTCACCCTAAACCGTTGTCGTACCCTAACTTGTACCATAAACATTGCCCGTCCCCTAACCCTAACCCTAACCCTAACCCTAACCCTAACCCTTACCCGAAGCCTTACCCTCACCCGTCCCCTAATCCTAACCGTACGCTAACACTAAACAGTACCCTAACACGTACGCTCACCCTAAACCGTTGTTGTACCCTAACCTGTACCCTAAACCGTCCCCATCCCCTAACCCTAACCCTAACACTAACCCGAACCCTAACCCTTACCCGAAGCCTTACCCTCACACGTCCCCTAATCCTAACCCATACGCTAACACTAACCCATACCCTAACACGTACGCTCACCCTAAACCGTTGTTGTACCCTAACCTGTACCCTAAACCTTCCCCGTCCCCTAACCCTAACCCTAACCCTAACGCTAACCCTAACACTTACCCGAAGCCTTACCCTCAACCGTCCCCTAATCCTAACCCGTACGCTAACACTAACCCGTACCCTAACACGTACGCTCACCCTAAACCGTTGTCGTACCCTAACCTGTACCCTAAACCGTCCCCGGCCCCTAACCCTAACCCTAACCCTAACCCTAACCCTTACCCGAAGCCTTACCCTCACCCATCCCCTAATCCTAACCCGTACACTAACACTAACCCGTACCCTAACACGTACGCTCACCCTAAACCATTGTCGTACCCTAACCTGTACCCTAAACCGTCCCCGTCCCCTAACCCTAACCCTAACCGTAACCCTAACCCTAACCCATACCCGAAGCCTTACACTCACCCGTCCCCTAATCCTAACCCGTACGCTAACACTAACCCGTACCCTAACACGTACGCTCACCCTAAACCGTTGTCGTACACTAACCTGTACCCTAAACCGTCCCCGTCCCCGTCCCCGTCCTCTAACCCTAACCCTAACCCTAACCCTTATCCGAAGCCTTACACTCACCCGTCCCCTAATCCTAACCCGTACGCTAACACTAACCCGTACCCTAACACGTACGCTCACCCTAATCCGTTGTCGTACCCTAACCTGTACCCTAAACCGTCCCCGTCCCCTAACCCTAACCCTAACCCTAAACCTAACCCTAACCCTAACCCTTACCCGAAGCCTTACCCTCACCCGTCCCCTAATCCTAAACCGTACGCTAACACTAACCCGTACCCTAACACGTACGCTCACCCGAAACCGTTGTCGTACCCTAACCTGTACCCTAAACCGTCCCCGTCCCCTAACCCTAACCCTAACCCTAACCCTAACCCTTACCCGAAGCCTTACCCTCACCCGTCCCCTAATCCTAACCCGTACGCTAACACTAACCCGTACCCTAACACGTACGCTCACCCTAAACCGTTGTTGTACCCTAAACTGTACCCTAAACCGTCCCCGTCCCCTAACCCTAACCCTAACCCTAACCCTAACCCTAACCCTTACCCGAAGCCTTACCCTCACCCATCCCCTAATCCTAACCCGTAGGCTAACACTAACCCGTACCCTAACACGTACGCTCACCCTAAACCGTTGTCGTATCCTAACCTGTACCCTAAACCGTCCCCGTCCCCTAACCCTAACCCTAACCCTAACCCTAACCCTAACCCTTACCCGAAGCCTTACCCTCACCCGTCCCCTAATCCTAACCCGTACGCTAACACTAACCCGTACCCTAACACGTACGCTCACTCTAAACCGTTGTCGTGCCCTAACCTGTACCCTAAACCGTCCCCGTCCCCTAAACCTAACCCTAACCCTAAACCTAACCCTAACACTTACCCGAAGCCTTACCCACACCCATCCCCTAATCCTAACCCGTAGCCTAACACTAACCCGTACCCTAACACGTACGCTCACCCTAAACCGTTGTCGTACCCTAACCTGTACCCTAAACCGTCCCCATCCCCTAACCCTAACCCTAACCCTAACCCTAACCCTAACCCTAACCCTTACCCAAAGGCTTACCCTCACCCGTCTCCTAATCCTAACCCGTACGCTAACACTAACCCGTACCCTAACACGTACGCTCACTCTAAACCGTTGTCGTGCCCTAACCTGTACCCTAAACCGTCCCCGTCCCCATCCCCGTCCCCTAACCCTAACCCTAACCCTAACCCTTACCCGAAGACTTACCCTCACCCGTCCCCTAATCCTAACCCATACGCTAACACTAACCAGTACCCTAACACGTACGCTCACCCTAAACCGTTGTCGTACCCTAACCTGTACCCTAAACCGTCGCCGTCCCCGTCCCCGTCCCCTAACCCTAACCCTAACCCTAACCCTTACCCGAAGCCTTACCCTCACCCGTCCCCTAATCCTAACCCGTACGCTAACACTAACCCGTACCCTAACACGTACGCTCACCCTAAACCGTTGTCGTACCCCAAACTGTACCCTAAACCGTCCCCGTCCCCTAAAGCTAACCCTAACCCTAACCCTAACCCTAACCCTTACCCGAAGCCTTACCCTCACCTGTCCCCTAATCCTAACCCGCAGGCTAACACTAACCCATACCCTAACACGTACGCTCACCCTTAACCGTTGTCGTACCCTAACCTGTACCCTAAACCGTCCCCGTCCCCTAACCCTAACCCTAAACCTAACCCTAACCCTAACCCTAAACCTTACCCGAAGCCTTACCCTCACCCGTCCCCTAATCCTAACCCGTACGCTAACACTAACCCGTACCATAACACGTACGCTCACCCTAAACCGTTGTCGTACCCTAACCTGTACCCTAAACCGTCCCCGTCCCCTAACCCTAACCCTAACCCTAACCCTAACCCTTAACCGAAGCCTTACCCTCACCCGTCCCCTAATCCTAACCCGTACGCTAACACTAACCTGTACCCTAACACGTACACTCACCGTAAACTGTTGTCGTACCCTAACCTGTACCCTAAACCGTCCCCGTCACCTAAACCTAACCCTAACCCTAACCCTTACCCGAAGCCTTACCCTCACCCGTCCCCTAATCCTAACCCGTACGCTAACACTAACCCGTACCCTAACACGTACGCTCACCCTATACCGTTGTTGTACCCTAACCTGTACCCTAAACCGTCCCCGTCCCCGTCCCCTAACCCTAACCCTAACCCTAACCCTAACCCTTACCCGAAGCCTTACCCTCACCCGTCCCCTAATCCTAACCCTTACGCGAAAACTAACCCATACCCTAACACGTACGCTCAACCTAAACCGTTGTAGTACACTAACCTGTACCCTAAACCGTCCCCGTCCCCTAACCCTAACCCTAACCCTAACCCTAACCCTTACCCGAAGCCTTACCCTCACCCGTCCCCTAATCCTAACCCGTACGCTAACACTAACCCGTACCCTAACACGTACGCTCACCCTAAACCGTTGTCGTACACTAACCTGTACCCTAAACCGTCCCCGTCCCCGTCCACGTCCCCTAACCCTAACCCTCACCCTAACCCTTACCCGAAGCCTTACCCTCACCCGTCCCCTAATCCTAACCCGTATGCTAACACTAACCCGTACCCTAACACGTACGATCACCCTAAACCATTGTCGTACCCTAACCTGTACCCTAAACCGTCCCCGTCCCCTAACCCTAACCCTAACCCTAACCCTAACCCTAACCCTTACCCGAAGCCTTACCCTCACCCGTCCCCTAATCCTAACCCGTAGGCTAACACTAACCCGTACCCTAACACGTACGCTCACCCTAAACCGTTGTCGTACCCTAACCTGTACCCTAAACCGTCCCCGTCCCCGTCCCCTAACCCTAACCCTAACCCTAACCCTAACCCTTACCCGAAGCCTTACCCTCACTCGTCCCCTAATCCTAACCTGTACGCTAACACTAACCCGTACCCTAAAACATACGCTCACCCTAAACCGTTGTTGTACCCTAACCTGTACCCTAAATCGTCCCCGTCCCCGTCCCCGTCCCCTAACCCTAACCCTAACCCTAACCCTAACCCTTACCCGAAGCCTTCCCTCACCCGTCCCCTAATCCTAACCCGTACGCTAACACTAACCCGTACCCTAACACGTATGCTCACCCTAAACCGTTCTCGTACCCTAACGTGTACCCTAAACAATTCCCGTCCCCTAACCCTAACCCTAACCCTAACCCTAAACCTTACCCGAAGCCTTACCCTCACCCGTCCCCTAATCCTAACGCGTACGCTAACACTAAACCGTACCCTAACACGTACGCTCACCCTAAACCGTTGTCGTACCCTAACCTGTACCCTAAACCGTCCCCGTCCCCTAACCCTAACCCTAACCCTAACCCTTACCCGAAGCCTTACCCTCACCCGTCCCCTAATCCTAACCCGTACGCTAACACTAAACCATACCCTAACACGTACGCTCACCCTAAACCGTTGTCGTACACTAACCTATACCCTAAACCGTCCCCGTCTCCGTCCCCGTCCCCTAACCCTAACCCTAACCCTAACCCTTACCCGAAGCCTTACCCTCACCTGTCCCCTAATCCTAACCCGTACGCTAACACTAACCCGTACCCTAACACGTACGCTCACCCTAAACCGTTGTCGTACCCTAACCTGTGCCGTAAACCGTCGGCGTCTCCTAACCCTAACCCTAACCCTAACCCTAACCCTTACCCGAAGCCTTACCCTCTACCGTCCCCTAATCCTAACCCGTACGCTAACACTAACCCGTACCCTAACACGTACGCTCACCCTAAACATTTGTCGTACACTAACCTGTACCCTAAACCGTCCCCGTCCCCTAACCCTAACCCTAAACCTAACCCTAACCCTAACCCTTACCCGAAGCCTTACCCTCACCCGTCCCCTAATCCTAACCCGTACGCTAACAATAACTCGTACCCTAACACGTACGCTCACCCTAAACCGTTGTTGTACCCTAACCTGTACCCTAAACCGTCCCCGTCCCCGTCCCCTAACCCTAACCCTAACCCTTACCCTTACCCGAGGCCTTACCCTCAACCGTCCCCTAATCCTAACCCGTACGCTAACACTAACCCGTACCCTAACACGTACGCTCACCCTACACCGTTGTTGTACCCTAACCTGTACCCTAAACCGTCCCCGTACCCTAACCCTAAACCTAAACCTAACCCTAACCCTAACCCTTACCCGAAGCCTTACCCTCACCCGTCCCCTAATACTAAGCCGTACGCTAACACTAACCCGTACCCTAACACGTACGCTCACCCTAAACCGTTGTCGTACCCTAACCTCTACCCTAAACCGTCCTCGTCCCCTAAACCTAACCCTAACCCTAACCCTAACCTTACCCGAAGCCTTACCCTCACCCGTCCCCTAATCCTAACCCGTACGCTAACACTAACCCGTACCCTAACACGTACGCTCACCCTAAACAGTGGTCGTACCCTAACCTGTACCCTAAACCGTCCCCGTCCCCGTCCCCATCCCCTAACCCTAACCCTAACCCTTACCCGAAGCCTTACCCTCACCCGTCCCCTAATCCTAACCCGTACGCTAACACTAACCCGTACCCTAACACGTACGCTCACCCTAAACAGTTGTCGTACCCTAACCTGTACCCTAAACCGTCCCCGTCCCCTAACCCTAACCCTAACCCTAACCCTAACCCTAACCCTTACCCGAAACCTTACCCTCACCCGTCCCCTAATCCTAACCCGTACGCTAACACTAACCCGTACCCTAACACGTACGCTCACCCTAAACCGTTGTCGTACCCTAACCTGTACCCTAAACCGTCCCCATCCCCTAACCCTAACCCTAACACTAACCCTAACCCTTACCCGAAGCCTTACCCTCACCCGTCCCCTAATCCTAACCCGTACGCTAACACTAAACCGTACCCTAACACGTACGCTCACCCTAAACCGTTGTCGTAGCCTAACCTGTACCCTAAACCGTCCCCGTCCCCTAACCCTAACCCTAACCCTAACCCTAACCCTAACCCTTACCCGAAGCCTTACTCTCACCCTTCCCCTAATCCTAACCCATACGCTGACACTAACCCGTACCCTAACACGTACGCTCACCCTAAACCGTTGTCGTACCCTAACCTGTATGCTAAACCGTCCCCGTCCCCTAACCCTAACCCTAACCCTAACCCTAACCCTAACCTTTACCCGAAGTCTTACCCTCACCCGTCCCCTATTCCTAACCCGTACGCTAACACTAACCCATACCCTAACACTTACGCTCACCCTAAACCGTTGTCGTACCCTAACCTGTACCCTAAACCGTCCCCGTCCCCTAACCCTAACCCTAACCCTAACCCTAACCCTTACCCGAAGCCTTACCCTCACCCGTCCACTAATCCTAACCCGTACGCTAACACTAACCCGTACCCTAACACGTACGCTCACCCTAAACCGTTGTCGTACCCTAACCTGTACCCTAAACCGTCCCCGTCCCCTAACCCTAACCCTAACCCTAACCCTAACCCTTACCCGAAGCCTTACCCTCACCCGTCCCCTAATCCTAACCCATACGCTAACACTAACCCATACCCTAACATGTACGCTCACCCTAAACCGTTGTCGTACACTAACTTGTACCATAAACATTGCCCGTCCCCTAACCCTAACCCTAACCCTAACCCTAACCCTTACCCGAAGCCTTACCCTCACCCGTCCCCTAATCCTAACCGTACGCTAACACTAACCCGTACCCTAACACGTACGCTCACCCTAAACCGTTGTTGTACCCTAACCTGTACCCTAAACCGTCCCCATCCCCTAACCCTAACCCTAACACTAACCCGAACCCTAACCCTTACCCGAAGCCTTACCCTCACACGTCCCCTAATCCTAACCCGTACGCTAACAATAACCCGTACCCTTACACGTACGCTCACTCTAAACCATTGTCGTACCCTAACCTGTACCCTAAACCGTCCCCGTCCCCTAACACTAACCCTAACCCGAACCCTAACCCTTACCTGAAGACTTACCCTCACCCGCCACCTAATCCTAACCCGTACGCTAACATTAACCCGTACCCTAACACGTACGCTCACCCTAAATCGTTGTCGTACACTAACCTGTACCCTAAACCGTCCCCGTCCCCTAACCCTAACCCTAACCCTAACCCTAACCCTAAAACTACCCGAAGCCTTACCCTCACCCGTCCCCTAATCCTAACCCGTACGCTAATACTAACCCGTACCCTAACACGTACGCTCACCCTAAAACGTTTTCGTACCCTAACCTGTACCCTAAACCGTCCCCGTCCCCGTCCCCTAACCCTAACCCTAACCCTAACACTAACACTTACCCGAAGCCTTACCCTCACCCGTCCCCTAGTCCTAACCCGTACGCTAACACTAACCCGTACCCTAACACGTACGCTCACCTTAAACCGTTGTCGTACCCTACCCTGTACCCTAAACCGTGCCCGTCCCCGTCCCCAACCCTAACCCTAACCCTAACCCTAACCATTACCCGAAGCCTTACCCTCACCCGTCCCGTAATCCTAACCCGTACGCTAAAACTAACCCGTACCCTAACACGTACGCTCACCCTAAACCGTTGTCGTACCCTAACCTGTACCCTAAACCGTTCCCGTCCCCTAACCCTAACCCTAACCCTAACCCTAACCCTAACACTTACCTGAAGCCTTACCCTCACTTGTCCCTTAATCCTAAACCGTACGCTAACACTAACCCGTACCCTAACACGTACGCTCACCCTAAACCGTTGTCGTACCCTAACCTGTACCCTAAACCGTCCCCGGCCCCTAACCGTAACCCTAACCCTAACCCTAACCCTTACCCGAAGCCTTAACCTCACCCGTCCCCTAATCCTAACCCGTACGCTAACACTAACCCATACCCTAACACGTACGCTCACCCTAAGCCGTTGTCGTACCCTAACCTGTACCCTAAACCGTCCCCGTCCCCTAACCCTAACCCTAACCCTAACCCTAAACCTAACCCTTACCCGAAACCTTACCCTCACCCGTCCCCTAATAATAACCCGTACGCTAACACTAACCCGTACCCTAACACGTACGCTCACCCTAAACCGTTTTCGTACCCTAACCTGTACCCTAAACCATCCCCGTCCCCTAACCCTAACCCTAACCCTAACCCTAACCCTTACCCGAAGCCTTACCCTCACCCGTCCCCTAATCCTAACCCGTACGCTAACACTAACCCGTACCCTAACACGTACACTCAACCTAAACCGTTGTCGTACCCTAACCTGTACACTAAACCGTCCCCGTCCCCTAACCCTAACCCTAAACCTAACCCTTACCCGAAGCCTTACACTCACCCGTCCCCTAAACCTAACCCGTACGCTAACACTAACCCGTACCCTAACACGTACGCTCACCCTAAACCGTTGTCGTACCCTAACCTGTACCCTAAACGGTCCCCGTCCCCGTCCCCTAACCCTAATCCTAACCCTAACCCTAACCCTAACCCGAAGCCTTACCCTCACCCGTCCCCTAATCCTAACCGTAGGCTAACACTAACCCGTACCCTAACACGTACGCTCACCCTAAACCGTTGTCGTACCCTAACCGGTACCCTAAACCGTCCCCATCCCCTAAACCTAACCCTAACCCTAACCCTAACCCTAACCCTTACCCGAAGCCTTACCCTCACCCGTCCCCTAATCCTAACCCGTACGCTAACACTAACCCGTACCCTAAAACGTACGCTAACCCTAAACCGTTGTCGTACCCTAACCTGTACCCTAAACCGTCCCCGTCCCCTAACCCTAACCCTAACCCTAAACTTAACCCTAACCCTTACCCGAAGCCTTACCCTCACCCGTCCCCTAATCCTAACCCGTACGCTAACACTAACCCGTACCCTAAAACGTACGCTCACACTAAACCGTTGTCGTACCCTAACCTGTACCCTAAACCGTCCCCATCCCTAACCCTAACCCTAACCCTAACCCTAACCCTTACCCGAAGCCTTACCCTCACCCGTCCCCTAATCCTAACCCGTACGCTAACACTAACCCGTACCCTAACACGTACGCTCAACCTAAACAGTTGTCGTACCCTAACCTATACCCTAAACCTTCCCCGTCCCCTAAACCTAACCCTAACCCTAACCCTAACCCTAACCCTTACCCGAAGCCTTACCCTCACCCGTCCCCTAATCCTAAACCGTACGCTAACCCGAACCCGTACCCTAACACGTACGCTCACCCGAAACCTTTCTCGTACCCTTACCTGTACCCTAAACAGTCCCCGTCCCCGTCCCCTAACCTTAACCTTAATCCTAACCCTTACCCGAAGCCTTACACTCACCCGTCGCCTAATCGTAAACTGTACGCTAACACTAACCCGTACCCTAACACGTACGCTCACCCTAAATCTTTGTCGTACCCTAACCTGTACCCTAAACCGTCCCCGTCCCCTAAATCTAACCCTAACCCTAACCCTAACCCTAACCCTTACCCGAAGCCTTACCCTCACCCGTCCCCTAATCCTAAACCATACGCTAACACTAAACCGTACCCTAACACGTACGCTCACCCTAAACCGTTGTCGTACCCTAACCTGTACCCTAAACCGTCCCCGTCCCCTAACCCTAACCCTATCCCTAACCCTTACCCGAAGCCTTACCCTCACCCGTCCCCTAATCCTAACCCGTACGCTGACACTAACCCGTAACCTAACACGTACGCTCACCCTAAACCGTTGTCGTACCCTAACCTGTACCCTAAACCGTCCCCGTCCCCTAACCCTAACCCTAACCCTAACCCTATCCCTAAACCTTACCCGAAGCCTTACACTCACCCGTCCTCTAATCCTAACCCGTACGCTAACACTAAACCGTACCCTAACACGTACGCCCACCCTAAACCGTTGTCGTACCCTAACCTGTACCCTAAACCGTCCCTGTCCCCTAACCCTAACCCTAACACTAACCGTAACCCTTACCCGTAGCCTTACCCTCACCCGTCACCTAATCCTAACCCGTACGCTAATACTAACCCGTACCCTAACACGTACGCTCACCCTAAACCGTTGTCGTACACTAACCTGTACCCTAAACCGTCCCCGTCCCCGTCCCCTAACCCTAACCCTAAGCCTAAACCTAACCCTTACCCGAAGCCTTACCCTCACCCTTCCCCTAATCCTAACCCGTACGCTAACACTAACCCGTACCATAACACGTACGCTCACCCTAAACCGTTGTCATACCCTAACCTGTACCCTAAACCGTCCCCGCCCCGTCCCTTAACCCTAACCCTAACCCTAACCCTAAACCTTACCCGAAGCCTTATCCTCACCGTCCCCTAATCCTAAACCGTACGCTAACCCTAACCTGTACCCTAACACGTACGCTCACCCTAAACCGTTGTCGTACCCTAACCTGTACCCTAAACCGTCCCCGTCCCCGTCCCCTAACCCTAATCCGAACCCTAACCCTTACCCGAAAACTTACACTCACCCGTCCACTAATCCTAACCCGTACGCTAACACTAACCCGTACCCTAACACGTGCGCTCACCCAAAACCGTTGTCGTACCCTAACCTGTACCCTAAACCGTCCCCGTCCCCGTCTCCTAACCGTAACCCTAACCCTAACCCTTACCCGAAGCCTTACCCTGACACGTCCCCTAATCCTAACCCGTACGCTAACACTAACCCGTACCCTAACACGTACGCTCACCCTAAACCGTTGTCGTACCGTAACCTGTACCCTAAACCGTCCCCGTCCCCTAACCCTAACCCTAACCCTAACCCTAACCCTAACCCTTACCCGAAGCCTTACCCGTACCCGTCCCTTAATCCTAACCTGTACGCTAACACTAACCCGTACCCTAACACGTACGCTCCCCCTAAACCGTGGTCGTACCCTAACCTGTACCCTAAACCGTCCCCGTCCCCTAACCCTAACCCTAACCCTAACCCTAACCCTAACCCTTACCCGAAGCCTTACCCTCACCCGTCCCCTAATCCTAAACCGTAGGCTAACACTAACCCGTACCCTAACACGTACGCTCACCCTAAACCGTTGTCGTACCATAACCGGTACCCTAAACCGTCCCCGTCCGCTAACCCTAACCCTAACCCTAACCCTAACCCTAACCCTTACCCGAAGCCTTACCCTCACCCGTCCCCTAATCCTAACCCGTACGCTAACACTAACCTGTACCCTAACACGTACGCTCACCCTAAACCGTTGTCATACCCTAACCTGTACCCTAAACCGTCCCCGTCCCCTAACCCTAACCCTAACCCTAACCTTAACCCTAACTCTTACCCGAAGCCTTACCCTCACCCGTCCCCTAATCCTAACCCGTACGCTAACACTAACCCATACCCTAACACGTACGCTCACCCTAATCCGTTGTCGTACCCTAACCTGTACCCTAAACCTTCCCCGTCCCCTGACCCTAACCCTAACCCTAACCCTAACCCTAACCCTTACCCGAAGCCTTACACTCACCCGTCCCCTAATCCTAACCCGTACGCTGACACTAACCCATACCCTAACACGTACGCTCACCCTAAACCGTTGTCGTACCCTAACCTGTACTCTAAACCGTCCCCTTCCCCTAACCCTAACCCTAACCCTAACCCTTACCCGAAGCCTGACACTCACCCGTCCCCTAATCCTGACCCGTACGCTAACACTACCCCGTACCCTAACACGTATGCTCACCCTAAACCCTTGTCGTACCCTAACCTGTACCCTAAACCGTCCCCGACCCCTAACCCTAACCCTAACCCTAACCCTTACCCGAAGCCTTACCCTCACCCGTCCTCTAATCCTAACCCGTACGCTAACACTAACCCGTACCCTAACACGTACGCTCACCCTAAACCGTTGCCTTACCCTAACCTGTACCCTAAACCGTCCCCGTCCCCTAACCCTAACCCTAACCCTAACCGTAACCCTTACCCGAAGCCTTAACCTCACCCGTCACCTAATCCTAACCCGTACGCTAACACTAACCCGTAACCTAACACGTACGCTCACCCTAAACCGTTGTCGTACCCTAACCTGTACCCTAAACCGTCCCCGTCCCCATCCCCTAACCCTAACCCTAACCCTAAACCTAACCCTTACCGAAGCCTTACCCTCACCCGTCCCCTAATCCTAACCCGTACGCTAACACTAACCCGTACCCTAAAACATACGCTCACCCTAAACCGTTGTCGTACCCTAACTTGTACCCTAAACCTTCCCCGTCCCCGTCCCCTTCCCCTAACCCTAACCCTAACCCTAACCTTTACCCGAAGCCTTACCCTCACCCGTACCCTAATCCTAACCCGTACGTTAACACTAACCCATACCCTAACACGTACGCTCACCCTAAACCGTTGTCGTACCCTAACATATACCCTAAAACCTCCCCGTCCCCTAACCCTAACCCTAACCCTAATCCTAACCCTAACCCTTACCCGAAGCCTTACCCTCACCTGTCCCCTAATCCTAACCCGTACGCTAACACTAACCCGTACCCTAACACGTACGCTCACCCTAAACCGTTGTCGTACCCTAACCTCTACCCTAAACCGTCCCCGTGCCCTAAACCTAACCCTAACCCTAAACCTAACCCTAACCCTGACCCGAAGCCTTACCCTCTCCCGTCCCCTACTCCTACCCCGTACGCTAACACTAACCCGTACCCTAACACGTACGCTCACCCTAAACCGTTGTCGTACCCTAACCTGTACACTAAACCGTCCCCGTTCTCTAACCCTAACCCTAACCCTAACCCTAACCCTAACACTTACCCGAAGCCTTACCCTCACCCGTCCCCTAATCCTAACCCGTACGCTAACACTAACCCGTACCCTAACCCGTACGCTCACCCTAAACCGTTGTCGTACCTTAACCTGTACCCTAAACCGTCCCTGTCCCCTAACCCTAACCCTAACCCTAACCCTAACCCTAACCCTTACCCGAAGCCTTACCCTCACCCGTCCCCTAATCCTAAACCGTAGGCTAACACTAACCCGTACCCTAACACGTACGCTCACCCTAAACCGTTGTCGTACCATAACCGGTACCCTAAACCGTCCCCGTCCGCTAACCCTAACCCTAACCCTAACCCTAACCCTAACCCTTACCCGAAGCCTTACCCTCACCCGTCCCCTAATCCTAACCCGTACGCTAACACTAACCCATACCCTAACACGTACGCTCACCCTAAACCGTTGTCATACCCTAACCTGTACCCTAAACCGTCCCCGTCCCCTAACCCTAACCCTAACCCTAACCTTAACCCTAACTCTTACCCGAAGCCTTACCCTCACCCGTCCCCTAATCCTAACCCGTACACTAACACTAACCCATACCCTAACACGTACGCTCACCCTAATCCGTTGTCGTACCCTAACCTGTACCCTAAACTTTCCCCGTCCCCTGACCCTAACCCTAACCCTAACCCTAACCCTAACCCTTACCCGAAGCCTTACCCTCACCCGTCCCCTAATCCTAACCCGTACGCTGACACTAACCCATACCCTAACACGTACGCTCACCCTAAACCGTTGTCGTACCCTAACCTGTACTCTAAACCGTCCCCGTCCCCTAACCCTAACCCTAACCCTAACCCTTACCCGAAGCCTTACCCTCACCCGTCCCCTAATCCTAACCCGTACGCTAACACTAACCCGTACCCTAACACGTACGCTCACACTAAACCGTTGTCGTACCCTAACCTCTACCCTAAATCGTCCCTGTCCCCTAAACCTAACCCTAACCCTAACCCTAACCCTAACCCTGACCCGAAGCCTTACCCTCTCCCGTCCCCTACTCCTACCCCGTACGCTAACACTAACCCGTACCCTAACACGTACGCTCACCCTAAACCGTTTTCGTACCCTAACCTGCACACTAAACCGTCCCCGTTCCCTAACCCTAACCCTAACCCTAACCCTAACCCTAACCCTTACCCGAAACCTTACCCTCACCCGTCCCCTAATCCTAAACCGTACGCTAACACTAACCCGTACCCTAACCCGTACGCTCACCCTAAATCATTGTCGTACCCTAACCTGTACCCTAAACCGTCCCTGTCCCCTAACCCTAACCCTAACCCTAACCCTAACCCTAACCCTTACCCGAAGCCTTACCCTCACACGTCCCCTAATCCTAACCCGTACGCTAACACTAACCCGTACCCTAACACGTACGCTCACCCTAAACCGTTGTCGTACCCTAACCTGTACCCTAAACCGTCCCCATCCCCTAACCCTAACCCTAACCCTAACCCTAAACCTAACCCGTACCCGAAGCCTTACCCTCACCCGTCCCCTAATCCTAACCCGTACGCTAACACTAACCCGTACCCTAACACGTACGCTCACCCTAAACCGTTGGCGTACCCTAACCTATACCCTAAACCGTCCCCGTCCCCTAACCCTAACCCTAACCCTAACCCTAAACCTAACCCGTACCCGAAGCCTTACCCTCACCCGTCCCCTAATCCTAACCCGTACGCTAACACTAACCCGTACCCTAACACGTACGCTCACCCTAAACCGTTGTCGTACCCTAACCTATACCCTAAACCGTCCCCGTCCCCTAACCCTAACCCTAACCCTAACCCTAACCCTTAACCGAAGCCTTACACTCACCCATCCCCTAATCCTAACCCGTACGCTAACACTAACCCGTACCCTAACACGTACGCTCACCCTAAAGCGTTGTCGTACCCTAACCTGTACCCTAAACCGTCCCCGTCCCCTAAACATAACCCTAACCCTAACCCTAACCCTAACCCTTACCCGAAGCCTTACCCTCTCCCGTCCCCTACTCCTAACCCGTACGCTAACACTAACCCGTACCCTAACACGTACGCTCACCCTAAACCGTTGTCGTACCCTAACTTGTACACTAAACCGTCCCGGTTCCCTAACCCTAACCCTAACCCTAACCCTAACCCTAACCCTTACCCGAAGCCTTACCCTCACCCGTCCCCTAATCCTAACCCGTACGCTAACACTAAACCGTACCCTAACACGTACGCTCACCCTAAACCGTTGTCCTACCCTAACCTGTACACTAAACCGTCCCCGTTCCCTAAACCTAACCCTAACCCTAACCCTAACCCTAACCCTTACCCGAAGCCTTACACTCACCCGTCCCCTAATCCTAACCCGTACGCTAACAATAACCCATAACCTAACATGTACGCTCACGATAAACCATAGTCGTACCCTAACCTGTACCCTAAACCGTCCCCGTCCCCTAACCCTAACCCTAAACCTAACCCTAACCCTAACCTTTACCCGAAGCCTTACCCTCACCCGTCCCCTAATCCTAACCCGTACGCTAACACTAACCTGTACCCTAACACGTACGCTCACCCTAAACCGTTCTCGTACCTTAACCTGCACCCTAAACCGTCCCCGTTCCCTAACCCTAACCCTAACCCTAACCCTAACCCTAACCCTTACCCGAAGCTTTACCCTCACCCGTAGCCTAATCCTAACCCGTATGCTAACACTAACCCGTACCCTAACACGTACGCTAACCCTAAACCGTTGTCATACCCTAACCTGTACACTAAACCGTCCCCCTTCCCTAACCCTAACCCTAACCCTAACCCTAACCCTAACCCTAACCCGAAGCCTTACCCTCACCCGTCCCCTAATCCTAACCCGTACGCTAACAATAACCCGTACCCTAACATGTACGCTCAACCTAAACCATAGTCGTACCCTAACCTGTACCCTAAACCGTCCCCGTCCCCTAACCCTAACCCTAACCCTAACCCTAACCCTTACCCGAAGCCTTGCCCTCACCCGTCCCCTAATCCTAACCCGTACGCTAACACTAACCCGTACCCTAACACGTACGCTCACCCTAATCCGTTGTTGAACCCTAACTTGTACCCTAAACCGTCCCCGTACCCTAACCCTAACCCTAACCCTAAACCTAACCCTAACCCTTACCCGAAGCCTTACCCTCACCCGTCCCCTAATCCTAACCCGTACGCTAACACTAACCCGTACCCTAACACGTACGCTCACCCTAAACCGTTGTCGTACCCTAACCTGTACACTAAACCGTCCCCCTTCCCTAACCCTAACCCTAACCCTAACCCTAACCCTAACCCTAACCCGAAGCCTTACCCTCACCCGTCCCCTAATCCTAACCCGTACGCTAACAATAACCCGTACCCTAACATGTACGCTCAACCTAAACCATAGTCGTACCCTAACCTGTACGCTAAACCGTCCCCGTCCCCTAACCCTAACCCTAACCCTAACCCTAACCCTTACCCGAAGCCTTGCCCTCACCCGTCCCCTAATCCTAACCCGTACGCTAACACTAAACCGTACCCTAACACGTACGCTCACCCTAAACCGTTGTCGTACCCTAACCTGTACACTAAACCGTCCCCGTTCCCTAACCCTAACCCTAACCCTAACCCTAACCCTTACCCGAAGCCTTACCCTCAACCGTCCCCTAATCCTAACCCGTACGCTAACAATAACCCGTACCCTAACAAGTACGCTCACCCTAAACCATAGTTGTACCCTAACCTGTACCCTAAACCGTCCCCGTCCCCGTCCCCTAACCCTAACCCTAACCCTAACCCTAACCCTTACCCGAAGCCTTACCCTCACCCGTCCCCTAATCCTAACCCGTATGCTAAAACTAACCTGTACCCTAACACGTATGCTCACCCTAAACCGTTCTCGTACCCTAACCTGCACCCTAATCCGTACCCGTCCCCTAACCCTAACACTAACCCTAACCCTTACCCGAAGCCTTACTCTCACCCGTCCCCTAATCCTAACCCGTACGCTAACACTAACCCGTACCCTAACACGTACGCTCACCTTAAACCGTTGTCGTACCCTAACCTGTACCCTAAACCGTCCCCGTCCCGTAACCCTAACCCTAACCCTAACCCTAAACCTTACCCGAAGCCTTACCCTCACCCGTCCCCTAATCCTAACCCGTAGGCTAACACTAACCCGTACCCGAACACGTACGCTCACCCTAAACCGTTGTCGTACCCTAACCTGTACCCTAAACCGTCCCCGTCCCCGTCCCCTAACCCTAACCCTAACCCTAACCCTTACCCGAAGCCTTACCCTAACCCGTCCCCTAATCCTAACCCGTACGCTAACACTAACCCGTACGCTAACACGTACGCTCACCGTAAACTGTTGTCGTACCCTAACCTGTACCCTAAACCGTCCCCGTCCCCTAACCCTAACCCTAAACCTAACCCTTACCCGAAGCCTTACCCTCACCCGTCCCCTAATCCTAACCCGTACGCTAACACTAACCCGTACCCTAACACGTACGCTCACCCTAAACCGTTGTCGTACCCTAACCTGTACCCTAAACCGTCCCCGACCCGTCCCCTAACCCTAACCCTAACCCTAACCCTAACCCTTACCCGAAGCCTTATCCTCACCCGTCCCCTAATCCTAAACCGTACGCTAACCCTAACCTGTACCCTAACACGTACGCTCACCCTAAACCGTTGTCGTACCCTAACCTTTACCCTAAACCGTCCCCGTCCCTTAACCCTAACCCTAACCTAACCCTAACCCTAACCCTTACCCGAAGCCTTACCCTCACCCGTCCCCTAATCCTAAACCGTAGGCTAACACTAACCCGTACCCTAACACGTACACTCACCCTAAACCGTTGTCGTACCATAACCGGTACCCTAAACCGTCCCCGTCCGCTAACCCTAACCCTAACCGTAACCCTAACCCTAACCCTTACCCGAAGCCTTACCCTCACACGTCCCCTAATCCTAACCCGTACGCTAACACTAACCCATACCCTAACACGTACGCTCACCCTAAACCGTTGTCATACCCTAACCTGTACCCTAAACCGTCCCCGTCCCCTAACCCTAACCCTAACCCTAACCTTAACCCTAACTCTTACCCGAAGCCTTACCCTCACCCGTCCCCTAATCCTAACCCGTACGCTAACACTAACCCATACCCTAACACGTACGCTCACCCTAATCCATTGTCGTACCCTAACCTGTACCCTAAACCTTCCCCGTCCCCTGACCCTAACCCTAACCCTAACCCTAACCCTAACACTTACCCGAAGCCTTACCCTCACCCGTCCCCTAATCCTAACCCGTACGCTGACACTAACTCATACCCTAACACGTACGCTCACCCTAAACAGTTGTCGTACCCTAACCTGTACTCTAAACCGTCCCCGTCCCCTAACCCTAACCCTAACCCTAACCCTTACCCGAAGCCTTACCCTCACCCGTCCCCTAATCCTAACCCGTACGCTAACACTAACCCGTACCCTAACACGTACGCTCACCCTAAACCGTTGTCGTACACTAACCTCTACCCTAAATCGTCCCCTTCCCCTAAACCTAACCCTAACCCTAACCCTAACCCTAACCCTGACCCGAAGCCTTACCCTCTCCCGTCCCCTACTCCTACCCCGTACGCTAACACTAACCCGTACCCTAACACGTACGCTCACCCTAAACCGTTGTCGTACACTAACCTGTACACTAAACCGTCCCCGTTCCCTAACCCTAACCCTAACCCTAACCCTAAACCTAACCCTTACCCGAAACCTTACCCTCACCCGTCCCCTAATCCTAAACCGTACGCTAACACTAACCCGTACCCTAACCCGTACGCTCACCCTGAATCATTGTCGTACACCAACCTGTACCCTAAACCGTCCCTGTCCCCTAACCCTAACCCTAACCCTAACCCTAACCCTAACCCTTACCCGAAGCCTTACCCTCACACGTCCCCTAATCCTAAACCGTACGCTAACACTAACCCGTACCCTAACACGTACGCTCACACTAAACCGTTGTCGTACCCTAACCTGTACCCTAAACCGTCCCCATCCCCTAACCCTAACCCTAACCCTAACCCTAAACCTAACCCGTACCCGAAGCCTTACCCTCACCCGTCCCCTAATCCTAACCCGTACGCTAACACTAACCCGTACCCTAACACGTACGCTCACCCTAAACCGTTGTCGTACCCTAACCTATACCCTAAACCGTCCCCGTCCCCTAAGCCTAACCCTAACCCTAACCCTAAACCTAACCCGTACCCGAAGCCTTACACTCACCCGTCCCCTAATCCTAAACCGTACGCTAACACTAACCCGTACCCTAACACGTACGCTCACCCTAAACCGTTGTCGTACCCTAACCTATACCCTAAACCGTCCCCGTCCCCTAACCCTAACCCTAATCCTAACCCTAACCCTTACCCGAAGCCTTACACTCACCCATCCCCTAATCCTAACCCGTACGCTAACACTAACCCGTACCCTAACACGTACGCTCACCCTAAAGCGTTGTCGTACCCTAACCTGTACCCTAAACCGTCCCCGTCCCCTAAACCTAACCCTAACCCTAACCCTAACCCTAACCCTTACCCGAAGCCTTACCCTCTCCCGTCCCCTACTCCTAACCCGTACGCTAACACTAACCCGTACCCTAACACGTACGCTCACCCTAAACCGTTGTCGTACCCTAACCTGTACCCTAAACCGTCCCCGTCCCCTAACCCTAACCCTAACCATAACCCTAAACCTAACCCTTACCCGAAACCTTACCCTCACCCGTCCCCTAATAATAACCCGTACGCTAACACTAACCTGTACCCTAACACGTACGCTCACCCTAAACCGTTTTCGCACCCTAACCTGTACCCTAAACCATCCCCGTCCCCTAACCCTAACCCTAACCCTAACCCTAACCCTTACCCGAAGCCTTACCCTCACCCGTCCCCTAATCCTAACCCGTACGCTAACACTAACCCGTACCCTAACACGTACACTCAACCTAAACCGTTGTCGTACCCTAACCTGTACACTAAACCGTCCCCGTCCCCTAACCCTAACCCTAAACTTAACCCTTACCCGAAGCCTTACACTCACCCGTCCCCTAAACCTAACCCGTACGCTAACACTAACCCGTACCCTAACACGTACGCTCACCCTAAACCGTTGTCGTACCCTAACCTGTACCCTAAACGGTCCCCGTCCCCGTCCCCTAACCCTAATCCTAACCCTAACCCTAACCCTAACCCGAAGCCTTACCCTCACCCGTCCCCTAATCCTAACCGTAGGCTAACACTAACCCGTACCCTAACACGTACGCTCACCCTAAACCGTTGTCGTACCCTAACCGGTACCCTAAACCGTCCCCGTCCCCTAAACCTAACCCTAACCCTATCCCTAACCGTAACCCTTACCCGAAGCCTTACCCTCACCCGTCCCCTAATCCTAACCCGTACGCTAACACTAACCCGTACCCTAACACGTACGCTAACCCTAAACCGTTGTCGTACCCTAACCTGTACCCTAAACCGTCCCCGTCCCCTAACCCTAACCCTAACCCTAACCTTAACCCTAACCCTTACCCGAAGCCTTACCCTCACCCGTCCCCTAATCCTAACCCGTACGCTAACACTAACCCGTACCCTAAAACGTACGCTCACACTAAACCGTTGTCGTACCCTAAACTGTACCCTAAACCGTCCCCATCCCTAACCCTAACCCTAACCCTAACCCTAACCCTTACCCGAAGCCTTACCCTCACCCGTCCCCTAATCCTAACCCGTACGCTAACACTAACCCGTACCATAACACGTACGCTCAACCTAAACAGTTGTCGTACCCTAACCTATACCCTAAACCTTCCCCGTCCCCTAAACCTAACCGTAACCCTAACCCTAACCCTAACCCTTACCCGAAGCCTTACCCTCACCCGTCCCCTAATCCTAACCCGTACGCTGACACTAACCCATACGCTAACACGTACGCTCACCCTAAACCATTGTCGTACACTAACCTGTACCCTAAACTGTCCCCGTCCCCGTCCACGTCCCCTAACCCTAACCCTAACCCTAACCCTTACCCGAAGCCTTACCCTCACCCGTCCCCTAATCCTAACCCGTACGCTAACACTAACCCGTACCCTAACACGTACGCTCACCCTAAACCGTTGTCGTACCCTAACCTGTACCCTAAACCGTCCCCGTCCCCGTCCCCTAACCCTAACCCTAACCCTAACCCTAACCCTTACCCGAAGCCTTATCCTCACCCGTCCCCTAATCCTAAACCGTACGCTAACCCGAACCCGTACCCTAACACGTACGCTCACCCGAAACCTTTCTCGTACCCTTACCTGTACCCTAAACAGTCCCCGTCCCCGTCCCCTAACCTTAACCTTAATCCTAAACCTTACCCGAAGCCTTACACTCACCCGTCGCCTAATCCTAAACTGTACGCTAACACTAACCCGTACCCTAACACGTACGCTCACCCTAAATCTTTGTCGTACCCTAACCTGTACCCTAAACCGTCCCCGTCCCCTAAATCTAACCCTAACCCTAACCCTAACCCTAACCCTTACCCGAAGCCTTACCCTCACCCGTCCCCTAATCCTAAACCGTACGCTAACACTAAACCGTACCCTAACACGTACGCTCACCCTAAACCGTTGTCGTACCCTAACCTGTACCCTAAACCGTCCCCGTCCCCTAACCCTAACCCTATCCCTAACCCTTACCCGAAGCCTTACCCTCACCCGTCCCCTAATCCTAACCCGTACGCTGACACTAACCCGTAACCTAACACGTACGCTCACCCTAAACCGTTGTCGTACCCTAACCTGTACCCTAAACCGTCCCCGTCCCCTAACCCTAACCCTAACCCTAACCCTATCCCTAAACCTTACCCGAAGCCTTACACTCACCCGTCCTCTAATCCTATCCCGTACGCTAACACTAAACCGTACCCTAACACGTACGCCCACCTTAAACCGTTGTCGTACCCTAACCTGTACCCTAAACCGTCCCCGTCCCCTAACCCTAACCCTAACACTAACCGTAACCCTTACCCGTAGCCTTACCCTCACCCGTCACCTAATCCTAACCCGTACGCTAATACTAACCCGTACCCTAACACGTACGCTCACCCTAAACCGTTGTCGTACACTAACCTGTACCCTAAACCGTCCCCGTCCCCGTCCCCTAACCCTAACCCTAAGCCTAAACCTAACCCTTACCCGAAGCCTTACCCTCACCCTTCCCCTAATCCTAACCCGTACGCTAACACTAACCCGTACCATAACACGTACGCTCACCCTAAACCGTTGTCATACCCTAACCTGTACCCTAAACCGTCCCCGCCCCGTCCCCTAACCCTAACCCTAACCCTAACCCTAAACCTTACCCGAAGCCTTATCCTCACCCGTCCCCTAATCCTAAACCGTACGCTAACCCTAACCTGTACCCTAACACGTACGCTCACCCTAAACCGTTGTCGTACCCTAACCTGTACCCTAAACCGTCCCCGTCCCCGTCCCCTAACCCTAATCCGAACCCTAACCCTTACCCGAAAACTTACACTCACCCGTCCACTAATCCTAACCCGTACGCTAACACTAACCCGTACCCTAACACGTGCGCTCACCCAAAACCGTTGTCGTACCCTAACCTGTACCCTAAACCGTCCCCGTCCCCGTCCCCTAACCGTAACCCTAACCCTAACCCTTACCCGAAGCTTTACCCTCACACGTCCCCTAATCCTAACCCGTACGCTAACACTAACCCGTACCCTAACACGTACGCTCACCCTAAACCGTTGTCGTACCGTAACCTGTACCCTAAACCGTCCCCGTCCCCTAACCCTAACCCTAACCCTAACCCTAACCCTAACCCTTACCCGAAGCCTTACCCGTACCCGTCCCTTAATCCTAACCTGTACGCTAACACTAACCCGTACCCTAACACGTACGCTACCCCTAAACCGTGGTCGTACCCTAACCTGTACCCTAAACCGTCCCCGTCCCCTAACCCTAACCCTAACCCTAACCCTAACCCTAACCCTTACCCGAAGCCTTACCCTCACCCGTCCCCTAATCCTAAACCGTAGGCTAACACTAACCCGTACCCTAACACGTACGCTCACCCTAAACCGTTGTCGTACCATAACCGGTACCCTAAACCGTCCCCGTCCGCTAACCCTAACCCTAACCCTAACCCTAACCCTAACCCTTACCCGAAGCCTTACCCTCACCCGTCCCCTAATCCTAACCCGTACGCTAACACTAACCTGTACCCTAACACGTACGCTCACCCTAAACCGTTGTCATACCCTAACCTGTACCCTAAACCGTCCCCGTCCCCTAACCCTAACCCTAACCCTAACCTTAACCCTAACTCTTACCCGAAGCCTTACCCTCACCCGTCCCCTAATCCTAACCCGTACGCTAACACTAACCCATACCCTAACACGTACGCTCACCCTAATCCGTTGTCGTACCCTAACCTGTACCCTAAACCTTCCCCGTCCCCTGACCCTAACCCTAACCCTAACCCTAACCCTAACCCTTACCCGAAGCCTTACCCTCACCCGTCCCCTAATCCTAACCCGTACGCTGACACTAACCCATACCCTAACACGTACGCTCACCCTAAACCGTTGTCGTACCCTAACCTGTACTCTAAACCGTCCCCTTCCCCTAACCCTAACCCTAACCCTAACCCTTACCCGAAGCCTGACACTCACCCGTCCCCTAATCCTGACCCGTACGCTAACACTACCCCGTACCCTAACACGTACGCTCACCCTAAACCCTTGTCGTACCCTAACCTGTACCCTAAACCGTCCCCGACCCCTAACCCTAACCCTAACCCTAACCCTTACCCGAAGCCTTACCCTCACCCGTCCTCTAATCCTAACCCGTACGCTAACACTAACCCGTACCCTAACACGTACGCTCACCCTAAACCGTTGCCTTACCCTAACCTGTACCCTAAACCGTCCCCGTCCCCTAACCCTAACCCTAACCCTAACCGTAACACTTACCCGAAGCCTTAACCTCACCCGTCCTCTAATCCTAACCCGTACGCTAACACTAACCCGTACCCTAACACGTACGCTCACCCTAATCCGTTGTCGTACCCTAACCTGTACCCTAAACCTTCCCCGTCCCCTGACCCTAACCCTAACCCTAACCCTAACCCTAACCCTTACCCGAAGCCTTACCCTCACCCGTCCCCTAATCCTAACCCGTACGCTAACACTAACCCGTACCCTAACACGTACGCTCACACTAAACCGTTGTCGTACCCTAACCTCTACCCTAAATCGTCCCTGTCCCCTAAACCTAACCCTAACCCTAACCCTAACCCTAACCCTGACCCGAAGCCTTACCCTCTCCCGTCCCCTACTCCTACCCCGTACGCTAACACTAACCCGTACCCTAACACGTACGCTCACCCTAAACCGTTGTCGTACCCTAACCTGTACACTAAACCGTCCCCGTTCCCTAACCCTAACCCTAACCCTAACCCTAACCCTAACCCTTACCCGAAACCTTACCCTCACCCGTCCCCTAATCCTAAACCGTACGCTAACACTAACCCGTACCCTAACCCGTACGCTCACCCTAAATCATTGTCGTACCCTAACCTGTACCCTAAACCGTCCCTGTCCC
>NC_143141.1:837500-877500 GCF_059928025.1 Delphinapterus leucas
AAACCTTACCCGAAGCCTTACCCTCACCCGTCCCCTAATCCTAACCCGTACGCTAACAATAACCGTACCCTAACACGTACGCTCACCCTAAACCGTTGTCGTACCCTAACCTGTACCCTAAACCGTCCCCGTTCCCTAACCCTAACCCTAACCCTAACCCTAACCCTTACCCGAAGCCTTACCCTCATCCGTCACCTAATCCTAACCCGTACGCTAACACTAACCCGTACCCTAACACGTACGCTCACCCTAAACCGTTGTTGTACCCTAACCTGTACCCTAAACCGTCTCCGTCCCCTAACCCTAACACTAACCCTAACCCTTACCCGAAGCCTTACCCTCACCCGTCCCCTAATCCTAACCCGTACGCTAACACTAACCCGTACCCTTACACGTACGCTCACCCTAAACCGTTGTCGTACCCTAACCTGTAACCTAAACCGTCCCCGTCCCCTAACCCTAACTCTAACCCTAAACCTAACCCTTACCCGAAGCCTTACCCTCACCCGTCCCCTAATCCTAATCCGTACGCTAACACTAACCCGTACTCTAACACGTACGCTCAACCTAAACCGTTTTAGTACCCTAACCTGTACCCTAAACCGTCCCCGTCCCCTAACCCTAACCCTAACCCTAACCCTAACCCTTACCCGAAGCCTTACCCTCACCCGTCCCCTAATATTAACCCGTACGCTAACACTAACCCGTACCCTAACACGTACGCTCACCCTAAACCGTTGTCGTACACTAACCTGTACCCTAAACCGTCCCCGTCCCCGTCCACGTCCCCTAACCCTAACCCTAACCCTAACCCTTACCCGAAGCCTTACCCTCACCCGTCCCCTAATCCTAACCCGTACGCTAACACTAACCCGTACCCTAACACGTTCGATCACCCTAAACCGTTGTCGTACCCTAACCTGTACCCTAAACCGTCCCCGTCCCCTAACGCTAACCCTAACCCTAACCCTAACCCTAACCCTTACCCGAAGCCTTACCCTCACCCGTCCCCTAATCCTAACCCGTACGCTAACACTAACCCGTACCCTAACACGTACGCTCACCCTAAACCGTTGTCGTACGCTAACCTGTACCCTAAACCGTCCCCGTGCCCGTCCCCTAACCCTAACCCTAACCCTTACCCTAACCCTTACCCGAAGCCTTACCCTCACCCGTCCCCTAATCCTAACCCGTACGCTAACACTAAACCGTACCCTAACACGTACGCTCACCCTACACCGTTCTCGTACCCTAACCTGTACCCTAAACCGTCCCCGTCCCCTAACCCTAACCCTAACCCTACCCCTAACCCTAACACTTACCCGAAGCCTTACACTCACCTGTCTCCAAATCCTAACCCGTACGCTAACACTAACCCGTACCCTAACACGTACGCTCACCCTAAACAGTTGTCGTACCCTAACCTGAACCCTAAACCGTCCCCATCCCCTAAGCCTAACCCTAACCCTAACCCTAACCTTTACCCGAAGCCTTACCCTCACCCGTCCCCTAATCCTAACCCGTACGCTAACACTAACCCGTACCCTAACACCTACGCTCACCCTAAACCGTTGTCGTACACTAACCTGTACCCTAAACCGTCCCAGTCCCCGTCCCCTAACCCTAACCCTAACCCTAACCCTAACCCTAACCCTTACCCGAAGCCTTACACTCACCCGTCCCCTAATCCTAACCCGTACGCTAACACTAACCCATACCCTAACACATACGCTCACCCTAAACCGTTGTCGTACCCTAACCTGTACCCTAAATCGTCCCCGTCCCCTAACCCTAATCCTACCCTAACGCTAACCTTAACCCTTACCCGAAGCCTTAACCTCACCCGTCCCCTAATCCTAACCCGTACTCTAACACTAACCCGTACCCTACCACGTATGCTCACCCTAAACCGTTCTCATACACTAACGTGTACCCTAAACCGTCCCCGTCCCCTAACCCTAACCCTAACTCTAACCCTAACCCTAACCCTTACCTGAAGCCTTACCCTCACCCGTCTCCTAATCCTAACCCGTACGCTAACACTAACCCGTACCCTAACACGTACGCTCAACCTAAACCGTTGTAGTACCCTAACCTGTACCCTAAACCGTCCCCGTCCCCTAACCCTAACCCTAACCCTAAACCTAAACCTTACCCGAAGCCTTACCCTCACCCGTCCCCTAATCCTAACCCGTACGCTAACACTAACCCGTACCCTAACACGTACGCTCACCCTAAACTGTTGTCGTACACTAACCTGTACCCTAAACCGTCCCCGTCCCCGTCCACGTCCCTTAACCCTATCCCTAACCCTAACCCTTACCCGAAGCCTTACCCTCACCCGTCCCCTAATCCTAACCCGTACGCTAACACTAACCCGTACCCTAACACGTACGATCACCCTAAACCGTTGTCGTACCCTAACCTGTACCCTAAACCGTCCCCGTCCCCTAAGGCTAACCCTAACCCTAACCCTAACCCTAACCCTTACCCGAAGCCTTACCCTCACCCGTCCCCTAATCCTAACCCGTACGCTAACACTAACCCGTACCCTAACACGTACGCTCACCCTAAACCGTTGTCGTACACTAACCTGTACCCTAAACCGTCCCCGTCCCCGTCCCCTAACCCTAACCCAACCCTAACCCTAACCCTAACCCTTACCCGAAGCCTTACACTCACCCGTCCCCTAATCCTAACCCGTACGCTAACACTAACCCGTACCCTAACACATACGCTCACCCTAAACCGTTGTCGTACCCTAACCTGTACCCTAAATCGTCCCCGTCCCCTAACCCTAACCCTACCCTAACCTTAACCCTAACCCTTACCCAAAGCCTTACCCTCACCCGTCCCCTAATCCTAACCCGTACGCTAACACTAACCCGTACCCTACCACGTATGCTCACCCTAAACCGTTCTCATACACTAACGTGTACCCTAAACCGTCCCCGTCCCCTAACCTTTACCCTAACCCTAACCCTAACACTTACCCGAAGCCTTACCCTCACCCGTCCCCTAATCCTAACCCGTACGCTAACACTAACCCATACCCTAACACGTACGCTCACCCTAAACCGTTGTCGTACACTAACCTGTACCCTAAACCATCCCCGTCCCCTAACCCTAACCCTAAACCTAACCCTAACCCTAACCCTTACCCGAAGCCTTACCCTCACCCGTCCCCTAATACTAACCCGTACGCTAACAATAACCCGTACCCTAACACGTACGCTCACCCTAAACCGTTGTCGTACACTAACCTGTACCCTAAACCGTCCCCGTCCCCGTCCCCTAACCCTAACCCTAACCCTAACCCTTACCCGAGGCCTTACCCTCACCCGTCCCCTAATCCTAACTCGTACGCTAACACTAACCCGTACCTTAACACGTACGCTCACCCTAAACCGTTGTTGTACCCTAACCTGTACCCTAAACCGTCCCCGTCCCCTAACCCTAAACCTAAACCAAACCCTAACCCTAACCCTTACCCGAAGCCTTACCCTCACCCGTCCCCTAATACTAACCCGTACGCTAACACTAACCCGTAACCTAACACGTACGCTCACCCTAAACCGTTGTCGTACCCTAACCTCTACCCTAAACCGTCCCCGTCCCCTAAACCTAACCCTAACCCTAACCCTAACCCTTACCCGAAGCCTTACCCTCACCCGCCCCCTAATCCTAAACCGTACGCTAACACTAAACCGTACCCTAACACGTACGCTCACCCTAAATCGTTGTCGTACCCTAACCTGTACCCTAAACAGTCCCCGTCCCCTAACCCTAACCATAACCATAACCCTAGCCCTAACCCTTACCCGAAGCCTTACTCTCACACTTCCCCTAATCCTAACACATACGCTAACACTAACCCATACCCTAACACGTACGCTCACCCTAAACCGTTGTCGTACCCTAACCTGTACCCTAAACCGTCCCCGTCCCCGTCCCCGTCCCCTAACCCTAACCCTAACCCTTACCCGAAGCCTTACCCTCACCCGTCCCCTAATCCTAACCCGTACGCAAACACTAACCCGTAACCTAACACTTACGCTCACCCTAAACCGTTGTCGTACTCTACCCTGTACCCTAAACCGTCCCCGTCCCCTAACCCTAACCCTAACCCTAACCCTAACCCTAACCCTTACCCGAAGCCTTAGCCTCACCCGTCCCCTAATCCTAACCCGTACGCTAACACTAACCCGTAGCCTAACACGTACGCTCACCCTAAACCGTTGTCGTACCCTAACCTGTACCCTAAACCGTCCCCGTCCCCTAACCCTAACCCTAACCCTAACCCTAACCCTTACCCGAAGCCTTACCCTCACCCGTCCCCTAATCCTAACCCGTACGCTAACACTAACCCGTACCCTAACACGTACGCTCACCCTAAACCGTTGTCGTACCCTAACCTGTACCCTAAACCGTCCCCGTCCCCTAACCCAAACCCTAACCCTAACCCTAACCCTAACCCTTACCCTAACCCTTACCCGAAGCCTTACCCTCAGCCGTCCCCTAATCCTAACCCGTACGCTAACACTAACACGTACCCTAACACGTACGCTCACCCTAAACCGTTGTCGTACCCTAACTTGTACCCTAAACCGTCCCCGTCCCCTAACCCTAACCCTAACCCTAACCCTAACCCTTACCCGAAGCCTTACCCTCACCCGTCCCCTAATCCTAACCCGTACGCTAACACTAAACAGTACCCTAACACGTACGCTCACCCTAAACCGTTGTCGTACACTAACCTGTACCCTAAACCGTCCCCATCCCCTAACCCTAACCCTAACCCTAACGCGAACCCTAACACTTACCCGAAGCCTTACCCTCACCCGTCCCCTAATCCTAACCCGTACGCTAACACTAACCCGTACCCTAACACGTACGCTCAGTCTAAACCGTTGTCGTACCCTAACCTGTACCCTAAACCGTCCCCGTCCCCTAACACTAACCCTAACCCGAACCCTAACCCTTACCTGAAGACTTACCCTCACCCGCCACCTAATCCTAACCCGTACGCTAACACTAACCCGTACCCTAACACGTACGCTCACCCTAAAGCGTTGTCGTACACTAACCTGTACCCTAAACCGTCCCCGTCCCCTAACCCTAACCCTAACCCTAAACCTAACCCTAACCCTTACCCGAAGCCTTACCCTCACCCGTCCCCTAATCCTAACCCGTACGCTAACACTAACCCGTACCCTAACACGTACGCTCACCCTAAAACTTTTTCGTACCCTAACCTGTACCCTAAACCGTGCCAGTCCCCGTCCCCTAACCCTAACCCTAACCCTAACCCTTACCCGAGGCCTTACCCTCACCCGTCCCCTAATCCTAACCCGTACGCTAACACTAACCCGTACCCTAACACGGACGCTCACCCTAAACCGTTGTTGTACCCTAACCTGTACCCTAAACCGTCCCCGTCCCCTAACCCTAAACCTAAACCTAACCCTAACCCTAACCCTTACCCGAAGCCTTACCCTCACCCGTCCCCTAATACTAACCCGTACGCTAACACTAACCCGTACCCTAACATGTACTCTCACCCTAAACCGTTGTCGTACCCTAAACTCTACCCTAAACCGTCCCCGTCCCCTAAACCTAACCCTAAACCTAACCCTAACCTTACCCGAAGCCTTACCCTCACCCGTCCCCTAATCCTAACCCGTAGGCTAACACTAACCCGTACCCTAACACGTACGCTCACCCTAAACCGTTGTCGTACCCTAACCTGTACCCTAAACCGTCCCCGTCCCCTAACCCTAACCCTAACCCTAACCCTAACCCTAAACCTTACCCGAAGCCTTACCCTCACCCGTCCCCTAATCCTAACCCGTACGCTAACACTAACCCATACCCTAACACGTACGCTCACCCTAAACCGTTGTCGTACCCTAACCTGTACCCTAAATCGTCCCCGTCCCCTAACCCTAACCCTAACCCTAACCCTAACCCTACCCTAACCCTAACCCTTACCCGAAGCCTTACCCTCACCCGTCCCCTAATCCTAACCCGTACGCTAACACTAACCCGTACCCTAACACGTACGCTCACCCTAAACCGTTGTCGTACCCTAACCTGTACCCTAAACCGTCCCCGTCCCCGTCCCCTAACCCTAACCCTAACCCTAACCCTAACCCTTACCCGAAGACTTACCCTCACCCGTCCCCTAATCCTAACCCGTACGCTAACACTAACCCGTACCCTAACACGTACGCTCACCCTAAACCGTTGTCGTACACTAACCTGTACCCTAAACCGTCCCCGTCCCCGTCCCCTAACCCTAACCCTAACCCTAACCCTACCCCTTACCCGAAGCCTTACCCTCACCCGTCCCCTAATCCTAACCCGTACGCTAACACTAACCCGTACCCTAACACGTACGCTCACCCTAAAACTTTTTCGTACCCTAACCTGTACCCTAAACCGTCCCCGTCCCCGTCCCCTAACCCTAACCCTAACCCTAACCCTTACCCGAGGCCTTACCCTCACCCGTCCCCTAATCCTATCCCGTACGCTAACACTAACCCGTACCCTAACACGGACGCTCACCCTAAACCGTTGTTGTACCCTAACCTGTACCCTAAACCGTCCCCGTCCCCTAACCCTAAACCTAAACCTAACCCTAACCCTAACCCTTACCCGAAGCCTTACCCTCACCCGTCCCCTAATACTAACCCGTACGCTAACACTAACCCGTACCCTAACACGTACTCTCACCCTAAACCGTTGTCGTACCCTAACCTCTACCCTAAACCGTCCCCGTCCACTAAACCTAACCCTAACCCTAACCCTAACCTTACCCGAAGCCTTACCCTCACCCGTCCCCTAATCCTAACCCGTAGGCTAACACTAACCCGTACCCTAACACGTACGCTCACCCTAAACCGTTGTCGTACCCTAACCTGTACCCTATACCGTCCCCGTCCCCTAACCCTAACCCTAACCCTAACCCTAACCCTAACCCTTACCCGAAGCCTTACCCTCACCCGTCCCCTAATCCTAACCCGTACGCTAACACTAACCCATACCCTAACACGTACGCTCACTCTAAACCGTTGTCGTACCCTAACCTGTACCCTAAATCGTCACCGTCCCCTAACCCTAACCCTAAACGTAACCCTAACCCTACCCTAACCCTAACCCTTACCCGAAGCCTTACCCTCACCCGTCCCCTAATCCTAACCCGTACGCTAACACTAACCCGTACCCTAACACGTACGCTCACCCTAAACCGTTGTCGTACACTAACCTGTACCCTAAACCGTCCCCGTCCCCGTCCACGTCCCCTAACCCTAACCCTAACCCTAACCCTTACCCGAACCTTACCCTCACCCGTCCCCTAATCCTAACCCATACGCTAACACTAACCCGTACCCTAACACGTACGATCACCCTAAACCGTTGTCGTACCCTAACCTGTACACTAAACCGTCCCCGTCCCCTAACCCTAACCCTAACCCTAACCCTAACCCTTACCCAAAGCCTTACCCTCACCCGTCCCCTAATCCTAACCCGTACGCTAACACTAACCCGTACCCTAACACGTACGCTCACCCTAAACCGTTGTCGTACACTAACCTGTACCCTAAACCGTCCCCGTCCCCGTCCCCTAACCCTAACCCTAACCCTAACCCTAACCCTTACCCGAAGACTTACCCTCACCCGTCCCCTAATCCTAACCCGTACGCTAACACTAACCCGTACCCTAACACATACACTCACCCTAAACCGTTGTCGTACCCTAACCTGTACCCTAACTCGTCCCCGTCCCCTTACCCTAACCCTACCCTAAGCCTAACCCTAACCCTTACCCGAAGCCTTACCCTCACACGTCCCCTAATCCTAACCCGTACGCTAACACTACCCCGTACCCTAACACGTATGCTCACCCTAAACCGTTCTCGTACCATAACGTGTACCCTAAACCGTCCCCGTCCCCTAACCCTAACCCTAACCCTAACCCTAACCCTTACCCGAAGCCTTACCCTCACCCGTCCCCTAATCCTAACGCGTATGCTAACACTAAACCGTACCCTAACACGTACGCTCACCCTAAACCGTTGTCGTACCCTAACCTGTACCCTAAACCGTCCCCGTCCCCTAACCCTAACCCTAACCCTAACCCTTACCCGAAGCCTTACCCTCACCCGTCCCCTAATCCTAACCCGTACGCTAACACTAACCCATACCCTAACACGTACGCTCACCCTAAACCGTTGTCGTACACTAACCTGTACCCTAAACCGTCCCCGTCCCCGTCCCCGTCCCCGTCCCCTAACCCTAACCCTAACCCTTACCCGAAGCCTTACCCTCACCTGTCCCCTAATCCTAAACCGTACGCTAACACTAACCCGTACCCTAACACGTACGCTCACCCTAAACCGTTGTCGTACCCTAACCTGTGCCCTAAACCGTCCCCGTCCCCGTCCCCTAACCCTAACCCTAACCCTAACCCTAACCCTTACCCGAAGCCTTACCCTCTACCGTCCCCTAATCCTAACCCGTACACTAACACTAACCCGTACCCTAACACGTACGCTCACCCTAAACCATTGTCGTACACTAACCTGTACCCTAAACCGTCCCCGTCCCCGTCCCCTAAACCTAACCCTAACCCTAACCCTAACCCAAGGCCTTACCCTCACCCGTCCCCTAATCCTAACCCGTACGCTAACACTAACCCGTACCCTAACACGTACGCTCACCCGAAACCGTTGTCGTACACTAACCTGTACCCTAAACCGTCCCCGTCCCCGTCCACGTCCCCTAACCCTAACCCTAACCCTAACCCTTACCCGAAGCCTTACCCTCACCCGTCCCCTAATCCTAACCCATACGCTAACACTAACCCGTACCCTAACACATACGATCACCCTAAACCGTTGTCGTACCCTAACCTGTACCCTAAACCGTCCCCATGCCCTAACCCTAACCCTAACCCTAACCCTAACCCTAACCCTTACCCGAAGCCTTACCCTCACCCGTCCCCTAATCCTAACCCGTACGCTAACACTAACCCGTACCCTAACACGTACGCTCACCCTAAACCGTTGTCGTACACTAACCTGTACCCTAAACCGTCCCCGTCCCCTAACCCTAACCCTAACCCTAACCCTAACCCTTACCCGAAGCCTTACCCTCACCCGTCCCCTAATCCTAACCCGTACGCTAACACTAACCCATACCCTAACACGTACGCTCACCCTAAACCGTTGTCGTACACTAACCTGTACCCTAAACCGTCCCCGTCCCCTAACCCTAACCCTAACCCTAACCCTTACCCGAAGCCTTACCCTCACCCGTCCCCTAATCCTAACCCGTACGCTAACACTAACCCATACCCTAACACGTACGCTCACCCTAAACCGTTGTCGTACACTAACCTGTACCCTAAACCGTCCCCGTCCCCGTCCCCGTCCCCGTCCCCTAACCCTAACCCTAACCCTTACCCGAAGCCTTACCCTCACCTGTCCCCTAATCCTAAACCGTACGCTAACACTAACCCGTACCCTAACACGTACGCTCACCCTAAACCGTTGTCGTACCCTAACCTGTGCCCTAAACCGTCCCCGTCCCCTAACCCTAACCCTAACCCTAACCCTAACCCTAACCCTTACCCTAAGCCTTACCCTCTACCGTCCCCTAATCCTAACCCGTACACTAACACTAACCCGTACCCTAACACGTACGCTCACCCTAAACCATTGTCGTACACTAACCTGTCCCCTAAACCGTCCCCGTCCCTGTCCCCTAACCCTAACCCTAACCCTAACCCTTACCCGAGGCCTTACCCTCACCCGTCCCCTAATCCTAACCCGTACGCTAACACTAACCCGTACCCTAACACGTACGCTCACCCTAAACCGTTGTTGTACCCTAACCTGTACCCTAAACCGTCCCCGTCCCCTAACACTAAACCTAAACCTAACCCTAACCCTAACCCTTACCCGAAGCCTTACCCTCACCCGTCCCCTAATATTAACCCGTACGCTAACACTAACCCGTACCCTAACACGTTCGCTCACCCTAAACCGTTGTCGTGCCCTAACCTCTACCCTGAACCGTCCACGTCCCCTAAACCTAAACCTAACCCTAACCCTAACCTTACCCGAAGCCTTACCCTCACCCGTCCCCTAATCCTAACCCGTAGGCTAACACTAACCCGTACCCTAACACGTACGCTCACCCTAAAGTGTTGTCGTACCCTAACCGGTACCCTAAACCGTCCCCGTCCCCTAACCCTAACCCTAACCCTTACCCGAAGCCTTACCCTCACCCGTCCCTTAATCCTAACCTGTACGCTAACACTAACCCGTACCCTAACACGTACGCTCACCCTAAACCGTTGTCGTACCCTAACCTGTACCCTAAACCGTCCCCGTCCCCTAACCCTAACCCTAACCCTAACCCTAACCCTAACCCTTACCCGAAGCCTTACCCTCACCCGTCCCCTAATCCTAACCCGTACGCTAACACTAACCCGTACCCTAACACGTACGCTCACCCTAAACCGTTGTCGTACCCTAACCTGTACCCTAAACTGTCCCCGTCCCCTAACCCTAACACTAACCCTAACCCTAACCCTTACCCGAAGCCTTACCCTCACCCGTCCCCTAATCCTAACCCGTACGCTAACACTAAACCGTACCCTAACACGTACGCTCACCCTAAACCGTTGTCGTACCCTAACCTGTACCCTAAACCGTCCCCGTCCCCTAACCCTAACCCTAATCCTAACCCTTACCCGAAGCCTTACTCTCACCCTTCCCCTAATCCTAACCCATACGCTGACACTAACCCTTACCCTAACACGTACGCTCACCCTAAACCGTTGTCGTACCCTAACCTGTACCCTAAACCGTCCCCGTCCCCTAACCCTAACCCTAACCCTAACCCTAACCCTAACCCTTACCCGAAGCCTTACCCTCACCCGTCCCCTATTCCTAAACCGTACGCTAACACTAACCCGTACCCTAACACGTACGCTCACCCTAAACCGTTGTCGTACCCTAACCTGTACCCTAAACCGCCCCCGTCCACTAACCCTAACCCTAACCCTAACCCTAACCCTTACCCGAAGCCTTACCCTTACCCGTCCCCTAATCCTAACCCGTACGCTAACACTAACCCGTACCCTAACACGTACGCTCACCCTAAACCGTTGTCGTACCCTAACCTGTACCCTAAACCGTCCCCGTCCCCTAACCCTAACCCTAACCCTAACCCTAACCCTAACCCTAACCCTTACCCGAAGCCTTACACTCACCCGTCCCATAATCCTAACCCGTACGCTAACACTAACCCATACCCTAACACGTACGCTCACCCTAAACCGTTGTCGTCCCCTAACCTGTACCGTAAACCATCCCCGTCCCCTAACCCTAACCCTAACCCTAACCCTAACCCTAAACCTAACCCTTACCCGAAGCCTTACCCTCACCCATCCCCTAATCCTAACCCGTACGCTAACACTAACACGTACCCTAACACGTAACCTCACCCTAAATCGTTGTCGTACCCTAACTTGTACCGTAAACCGTCCCCGTCCCCGTCCCCTAACCCTAACCCTAACCCTAACCCTAACCCTTACCCGAAGCCTTACCCTCACCCGTCCCCTAATCCTAACCCGTACGCTAACACTAACCAGTACCCTAACACGTACGCTCACCCTAAACCGTTGTCGTACCCTAACCTGTACCCTAAACCGTCCCCATGCCCTAACCCTAACCCTAACCCTAACCCTAACCCTAACCCTAACCCTAACCCTAAACCTTACCCGAAGCCTTACCCTCACCCGTCCCCTAATCCTAACCCGTACGCTAACACTAACACGTACCCTAACACGTACGCTCACCCTAAACTGTTGTCGTAACCTAACCTGTACCCTAAACCGTCCCCGTCCCCTAACCCTAACCCTAATCCTAACCCTAACCCTAACCCTTACCCGAAGCCTTACCCTCACCCGTCCCCTAAACCTAACCCGTACGCTAACACTAACCCGTACCCTAACACGTACGCTCACCCTAATCCGTTGTCGTACCCTAACCTGTACCCTAAATCGTCCCCGTCCCCTAACCCTAACCCTAACCCTAACCCTAACCCTTACCCGAAGCCTTACCCTCACCCGTCCCCTAATCCTAACCCGTACGCTAACACTAACCCGTACCCTAACACGTACGCTCACCCTAAACCGTTGTCGTACCCTAACCTGTACCCTAAACCGTCCCCGTCCCCTAACCCTAACACTAACCATAACCCTAACCCTAACCCTTACCCGTAGCCTTACCCTCACCCGTCCCCTAATCCTAACCCGTACGCTAACACTAACCCGTACCCTAACACGTACGCTCACCCTAAACCGTTGTCGTACCCTAACCTGTACCCTAAACCGTCCCCGTCCCCTAACCCTAACCCTAACCCTAAACCTAACCCTAACCCTTACCCAAAGCCTTACCCTCACCCGTCCCCTAATCCTAACCCGTACGCTAACACTAACCCGTACCCTAACACGTACGCTCACCCTAAACCGTTGTCGTACCCTCACCTGTACCCTAAAACGTCCCCGTCCCCTAACCCTAACCCTAACCCTAACCCTAACCCTTACCCGAAGCCTTACCCTCACACGTCCCCTAATCCTAACCCGTACGCTAACACTAACCCGTACCCTAACACCTACGCTCACCCTAAACCGGTGTCGTACACTAACCTGTACCCTAAACCGTCCCCGTCCCCGTCCCCTAACCCTAACCCTAACCCTAACCGTTACCCGAAGCCTTACCCTCACCCGTCCCCTAATCCTAACCCGTACGCTAACACTAACCCGTACCCTAGAACGTACGCTCACCCTAAACCGTTGTCGTACCCTAACCTGTACCCTAAACCGTCCCCGTCCCCTAACCCAACCCTAACCCTAACCCTAACCCTTACCCGAAGCCTTACCCTCACCCGTCCCCTAATCCTAACCCGTACGCTCACACTAACCCGTACCCTAACACGTACGCTCATCCTAAATCGTTGTCGTACCCTAACCTATACCCTAAACCGTCCCCATCCCCTAACCCTAACCCTAACCCTAACCCCAACCCTAACCCTTACCCGAAGCCTTACCCTCACCCGTCCCCTAATCCTAACCCGTACGCTAACACTAAACCGTACCCTAACACGTACGCTCACCCTAAACGGTTGTCGTACCCTATCCTGTACCCTAAACCGTCCCCGTCCCCTAACCCAACCCTAACCCTAACCCTAACCCTTACCCGAAGCCTTACCCTCACCCGTCCCCTAATCCTAACCCGTACGCTAACACTAACCCGTACCCTAACACGTACGCTCATCCTAAATCGTTGTCGTACCCTAACCTGTACCCTAAACCGTCCCCGTCCCCTAACCCTAACCCTAACCCTAACCCTAACCCTAACCCTTACCCAAAGCCTTACCCTCACCCGTCCCCTAATCCTAACCCGTACGCTAACACTAACCCGTACCCTAACACGTACGCTCACCCTAAACCGTTGTCGTCACTAACCTGTACCCTAAACCGTTCCCGTCCCCTAACCCTAACCCTAACCCTAACCCTAACCCTTACCCGAAGCCTTACCCTCACCCGTCCCCTAATCCTAACCCGTACGCTAACACTAACCGTTACCCTAACACGTAAGCTCACCCTAAACCGTTGTCGTACCCTAACCTTTACCCTAAACCGTCCCCGGCCCCTAACCGTAACGCTAACCCTAACCCTAACCCTAACCCTTACCCGAAGCCTTACCCTCACCCGTCCCCTAATCCTAACCCGTACGCTAACACTAACCCGTACCCTAACACGTACGCTCAACCTAAGCCATTGTCATACCCTAACCTGTACCCTAAACCGTCCCCGTCCCCTAACCCTAACCCTAACCCTAACCCTAAACCTAACCCTTACCCGAAACCTTACACTCACCCGTCCCCTAATCCTAACCCGTACGCTAACACTAACCCGTACCCTAACACGTACGCTCACCCTAAACCATTGTCGTACCCTAATCTGTACCCTAAACCGTCCCCGTCCCCTAACCCTAACCCTAACCCTAACCCTAACCCTAACCCTTACCCGAAGCCTTACCCTCACCCGTCCCCTAATCCTAACCCGTACGCTAACACTAACCCGTACCCTAACACGTAGGCTCACCCTAAACCATTGTCGTACCCTAACCTGTACCCTAAACCGTCCCCGTCCCCTAACCCAAACCCTAACCCTAACCCTAACCCTTACCCGAAGCCTTACACTCACCCGTCCCCTAACCCTAACCCGTACGCTAACACTAACCCGTACCCTAACACGTACGCTCACCCTAAACCGTTGTCGTACCCTAACCTGTACCCTAAACCGTCCCCGTCCCCGTCCCCTAACCCTAACCCTAACCCTAACCCTAACCCTTACCCGAAGCCTTACCCTCACCCGTCCCCTAATCCTAACCCGTAGGCTAACACTAACCCGTACCCTAACACGTACGCTCACCCTAAACCTTTGTCGTACTCTAACCTGTACCCTAAACCGTCCCCGTCCCCTAACCCTAACCCTAACCCTAACCCTAACCCTTACCCAAAGCCTTACCCTCACCCGTCCCCTAATCCTAACCCGTACGCTAACAATAACCCGTACCCTAACACGTACGCTCACCCTAAACCGTTGTCGTACACTAACCTGTACCCTAAACTGTCCCCGTCGCCTAAATCTAACCCTAACCCTAACCCTAACCCTAACCCTTACCCGAAGCCTCACCCTCACCCGTCCCCTAATCCTAACCCGTACGCTAACACTAACCCGTACCCTAACACATAGGCTCACCCTAAACCGTTGTTGTACCCTAACCTGTACCCTAAACCGTCCCCGTCCCCTAACCCTAACCCTAACCCTAACCCTAACCCTAACCCTTACCCGAAGCCTTACCCTCACCCGTCCCCTAATCCTAACCCGTACGCTAACACTAACCCGTACCCTAACACGTACGCTCACCCTAAACCGTTGTCGTACCCTAACCTGTACCCTAAACCGTCCCCGTCCCCTAACCCTAACCCTAACCCTAACCCTAACCCTTACCCGAAGCCTTACCCTCACCCGTCCCCTAATCCTAACCCGTAGGCTAACACTAACCCGTACCCTAACACGTACGCTCACCCTAAACCGTTGTCGTACCCTAACCTGTACCCTAAAACGTCCCCGTCCCCTAACCCTAACCCTAACCCTAACCCTAACCCTAACCCTTACCCGAAGCCTTACCCTCACCCATCCCCTAATCCTAACCCATAGGCTAACACTAACCCGTACCCTAACACGTACGCTCACCCTAAACCGTTGTCGTACCCTAACCGGTACCCTAAACCGTCCCCGTCCGCTAACCCTAACCCTAACCCTAACCCTAACCCTAACCCTTACCCGAAGCCTTACCCTCACCCGTCCCCTAATCCTAACCCGTACGCCAACACTAACCCGTACCCTAACACGTACGCTCACCCTAAACCGTTGTCGTACCCTAACCTGTACCCTAAACCGTCCCCGTCCGCTAACCCTAACCCTAACCCTAACCCTTACCCGAAGCCTTACCCTCACCCGTCCCCTAATCCTAACCCGTACGCTAACACTAACCCGTACCCTAACACGTACGCTCACCCTAAACCGTTTTCATACCCTAACCTGTACCCTAAACCGTCCCCGTCCCCTAACCCTAACCCTAACCCTAACCTTAACCCTAACCCTTACCCGAAGCCTTACCCTCACCCGTCCCCTAATCCTAACCCGTACGCTAACACTAACCCGTACCCTAACACGTACGCTCACCCTAAACCGTTGTCGTCACTAACCTGTACCCTAAACCGTTCCCGTCCCCTAACCCTAACCCTAACCCTAACCCTAACCCTTACCCGAAGCCTTACCCTCACCCGTCCCCTAATCCTAACCCGTACGCTAACACTAACCGTTACCCTAACACGTAAGCTCACCCTAAACCGTTGTCGTACCCTAACCTTTACCCTAAACCGTCCCCGGCCCCTAACCGTAACGCTAACCCTAACCCTAACCCTAACCCTTACCCGAAGCCTTACCCTCACCCGTCCCCTAATCCTAACCCGTACGCTAACACTAACCCGTACCCTAACACGTACGCTCAACCTAAGCCATTGTCATACCCTAACCTGTACCCTAAACCGTCCCCGTCCCCTAACCCTAACCCTAACCCTAACCCTAAACCTAACCCTTACCCGAAACCTTACACTCACCCGTCCCCTAATCCTAACCCGTACGCTAACACTAACCCGTACCCTAACACGTACGCTCACCCTAAACCATTGTCGTACCCTAACCTGTACCCTAAACCGTCCCCGTCCCCTAACCCAAACCCTAACCCTAACCCTAACCCTTACCCGAAGCCTTACACTCACCCGTCCCCTAACCCTAACCCGTACGCTAACACTAACCCGTACCCTAACACGTACGCTCACCCTAAACCGTTGTCATACCCTAACCTGTACCCTAAACCGTCCCCGTCCCCGTCCCCTAACCCTAACCCTAACCCTAACCCTAACCCTTACCCGAAGCCTTACCCTCACCCGTCCCCTAATCCTAACCCGTAGGCTAACACTAACCCGTACCCTAACACGTACGCTCACCCTAAACCTTTGTCGTACTCTAACCTGTACCCTAAACCGTCCCCGTCCCCTAACCCTAACCCTAACCCTAACCCTAACCCTTACCCAAAGCCTTACCCTCACCCGTCCCCTAATCCTAACCCGTACGCTAACAATAACCCGTACCCTAACACGTACGCTCACCCTAAACCGTTGTCGTACACTAACCTGTACCCTAAACCGTCCCCGTCCCCTAAATCTAACCCTAACCCTAACCCTAACCCTAACCCTTACCCGAAGCCTTACCCTCACCCGTCCCCTAATCCTAACCCGTACGCTAACACTAACCCGTACCCTAACACATAGGCTCACCCTAAACCGTTGTTGTACCCTAACCTGTACCCTAAACCTTCCCCGTCCCCTAACCCTAACCCTAACCCTAACCTAACCCTAACCCTTACCCGAAGCCTTACCCTCACCCGTCCCCTAATCCTAACCCGTACGCTAACACTAACCCGTACCCTAACACGTACGCTCACCCTAAACCGTTGTCGTACCCTAACCTGTACCCTAAACCGTCCCCGTCCCCTAACCCTAACCCTAACCCTAACCCTAACCCTTACCCGAAGCCTTACCCTCACCCGTCCCCTAATCCTAACCCGTACGCTAACACTAAACCGTACCCTAACACGTACGCTCACCCTAAACCGTTGTCGTACCCTAACCTGTACCCTAAACCGTCCCCGTCCCCTAACCCTAACCCTAATCCTAACCCTTACCCGAAGCCTTACTCTCACCCTTCCCCTAATCCTAACCCATACGCTGACACTAACCCTTACCCTAACACGTACGCTCACCCTAAACCGTTGTCGTACCCTAACCTGTACCCTAAACCGTCCCCGTCCCCTAACCCTAACCCTAACCCTAACCCTAACCCTAACCCTTACCCGAAGCCTTACCCTCACCCGTCCCCTATTCCTAAACCGTACGCTAACACTAACACGTACCCTAACACGTACGCTCACCCTAAACCGTTGTCGTACCCTAACCTGTACCCTAAACCGTCCCCGTCCCCTAACCCTAACCCTAACCCTAACCCTAACCCTTACCCGAAGCCTTACCCTTACCCGTCCCCTAATCCTAACCCGTACGCTAACACTAACCCGTACCCTAACACGTACGCTCACCCTAAACCGTTGTCGTACCCTAACCTGTACCCTAAACCGTCCCCGTCCCCTAACCCTAACCCTAACCCTAACCCTAACCCTAACCCTTACCCGAAGCCTTACACTCACCCGTCCCATAATCCTAACCCGTACGCTAACACTAACCCATACCCTAACACGTACGCTCACCCTAAACCGTTGTCGTCCCCTAACCTGTACCATAAACCGTCCCCGTCCCCTAACCCTAACCCTAACCCTAACCCTAACCCTAACCCTAACCCTTACCCGAAGTCTTACCCTCACCCATCCCCTAATCCTAACCCGTACGCTAACACTAACACGTACCCTAACACGTAAGCTCACCCTAAATCGTTGTCGTACCCTACTTGTACCCTAAACCGTCCCCGTCCCCTAACCCTAACCCTAACCCTAACCCTAACCCTAACCCTTACCCGAAGCCTTACCCTCACCCGTCCCCTAATCCTAACCCGTAGGCTAACACTAACCCGTACCCTAACACGTACGCTCACCCTAAACATTTGTCGTACTCTAACCTGTACCCTAAACCGTCCCCGTCCCCTAACCCTAACCCTAACCCTAACCCTAACCCTTACCCAAAGCCTTACCCTCATCCGTCCCCTAATCCTAACCCGTGCGCTAACAATAACCCGTACCCTAACACGTACGCTCACCCTAAACCGTTGTCGTACACTAACCTGTACCCTAAACCGTCCCCGTCCCCTAAATCTAACCCTAACCCTAACCCTAACCCTAACCCTTACCCGAAGCCTTACCCTCACCCGTCCCCTAATCCTAACCCGTACGCTAACACTAACCCGTACCCTAACACATAGGCTCACCCTAAACCGTTGTTGTACCCTAACCTGTACCCTAAACCGTCCCCGTCCCCTAACCCTAACCCTAACCCTAACCTAACCCTAACCCTTACCCGAAGCCTTACCCTCACCCGTCCCCTAATCCTAACCCGTACGCTAACACTAACCCGTACCCTAACACGTACGCTCACCCTAAACCGTTGTCGTACCCTAACCTGTACCCTAAACCGTCCCCGTCCCCTAACCCTAACCCTAACCCTAACCCTAACCCTTACCCGAAGCCTTACCCTCACCCGTCCCCTAATCCTAACCCGTAGGCTAACACTAACCCGTACCCTAACACGTACGCTCACCCTAAACCGTTGTCGTACCCTAACCTGTACCCTAAAACGTCCCCGTCCCCTAACCCTAACCCTAACCCTAACCCTAACCCTAACCCTTACCCGAAGCCTTACCCTCACCCATCCCATAATCCTAACCCATAGGCTAACTCTAACCCGTACCCTAACACGTACGCTCACCCTAAACCGTTGTCGTACCCTAACAGGTACCCTAAACCGTCCCCGTCCGCTAACCCTAACCCTAAACCTAACCCTAACCCTAACCCTTACCCGAAGCCTTACCCTCACCCGTCACCTAATCCTAACCCGTACGCCAACACTAACCCGTACCCTAACACGTACGCTCACCCTAAACCGTTGTCGTACCCTAACCTGTACCCTAAACCGTCCCCGTCCCCTAACCCTAACCCTAACCCTAACCCTTACCCGAAGCCTTACCCTCACCCGTCCCCTAATCCTAACCCGTACGCTAACACTAACCCGTACCCTAACACGTACGCTCACCCTAATCCGTTGTCGTACCCTAACCTGTACCCTAAACCGTTCCCGTCCCCTAACCCTAACCCTAACCCTAACCCTAACCCTTACCCGAAGCCTTACCCACACCCGTCCCCTAATCCTAACCCGTACGCTAACACTAACCGTTACCCTAACACGTAAGCTCACCCTAAACCGTTGTCGTACCCTAACCTGTACCCTAAACCGTCCCCGGCCCCTAACCGTAACGCTAACCCTAACCCTAACCCTAACCCTTACCCGAAGCCTTACCCTCACCCGTCCCCTAATCCTAACCCGTACGCTAACACTAACCCGTACCCTAACACGTACGCTCAACCTAAGCCATTGTCATACCCTAACCTGTACCCTAAACCGTCCCCGTCCCCTAACCCTAACCCTAACCCTAACCCTAAACCTAACCCTTACCCGAAACCTTACACTCACCCGTCCCCTAATCCTAACCCGTACGCTAACACTAACCCGTACCCTAACACGTACGCTCAACCTAAACCACTGTCGTACCCTAACCTGTACCCTAAACCGTCCCCGTCCCCTAACCCTAACCCTAACCCTAACCCTAACCCTAACCCTTACCCGAAGCCTTACCCTCACCCGTCCCCTAATCCTAACCCGTACGCCAGCACTAACCCGTACCCTAACACGTACGCTCACCCTAAACCATTGTCGTACCCTAACCTGTACCCTAAACCGTCCCCGTCCCCTAACCCAAACCCTAACCCTAACCCTAACCCTTACCCGAAGCCTTACACTCACCCGTCCCCTAACCCTAACCCGTACGCTAACACTAACCCGTACCCTAACACGTACGCTCACCCTAAACCGTTGTCGTACCCTAACCTATACCCTAAACCGTCCCCGTCCCCGTCCCCTAACCCTAACCCTAACCCTAACCCTAACCCTTACCCGAAGCCTTACCCTCACCCGTCCCCTAATCCTAACCCGTAGGCTAACACTAACCCATACCCTAACACGTACGCTCACCCTAAACCTTTGTCGTACTCTAACCTGTACCCTAAACCGTCCCCGTCCCCTAACCCTAACCCTAACCCTAACCCTAACCCTTACCCAAAGCCTTACCCTCACCCGTCCCCTAATCCTAACCCGTACGCTAACAATAACCCGTACACTAACACGTACGCTCACCCTAAACCGTTGTCGTACACTAACCTGTACCCTAAACCGTCCCCGTCCCCTAAATCTAACCCTAACCCTAACCCTAACCCTAACCCTTACCCGAAGCCTTACCCTCACCCGTCCCATAATCCTAACCTGTACGCTAACACTAACCCGTACCCTAACACATAGGCTCACCCTAAACCGTTGTTGTACCCTAACCTGTACCCTAAACCGTCCCCGTCCCCTAACCCTAACCCTAACCCTAACCCTAACCCTTACCCGAAGCCTTACCCTCACCCGTCCCCTAATCCTAACCCGTACGCTAACACTAACCCGTACCCTAATATGTACGCTCACCCTAAACCGTTGTCGTACCCTAACCGGTACCCTAAACCGTCCCCGTCCGCTAACCCTAACCCTAACCCTAACCCTAACCCTAACCCTTACCCGAAGCCTTACCCTCACCCGTCCCCTAATCCTAACCCGTACGCTAACGCTAACACTAACCCGTACCCTAACACGTACGCTCACCCTAAACCGTTTTCATACCCTAACCTGTACCCTAAACCGTCCCCGTCCCCTAACCCTAACCCTAACCCTAACCTTAACCCTAACCCTTACCCGAAGCCTTACCCTCACCCGTCCCCTAATCCTAACACGTACGCTAACACTAACCCGTACCCTAACACGTACGCTCACCCTAATCCGTTGTCGTACCCTAACCTGTACCCTAAACCTTCCCCGTCCCCTAACCCTAACCCTACACCTAACCCTAACCCTAACCCTTACCCGAAGCCTTACCCTCACCCGTCCCCTAATCCTAACCCGTACGCTGACACTAACCCATACCCTAACACGTACGCTCACCCTAAACCGTTGTCGTACCCTAACCTGTACCCTAAACCGTCCCCGTCCCCTAACCCTAACCCTAACCCTAACCCTAACGCTTACCCGAAGCCTTACCCTCACCCGTCCCCTAATCCTAACCTGTACGCTAACACTACCTCGTACCCTAACACGTACGCTCACCCTAAACCCTTGTCGTACCCTAACCTGTACCCTAAACCGTCTCCGTCCCCTAACCCTAACCCTAACCCTAACCCTAACCCTAACCCTTACCCGAAGCCTTACCCTCACCCGACCCCTAATCCTAACCCGTACGCTAACACTAACCCGTACCCTAACACGTACGCTCACCCTAAACCATTGTCGTACCCTAACCTGTACCCTAAACCGTCCCCGTCCCCTAACCCTAACCCTAACCCTAACACTTACCCGAAGCCTTACACTCACCCGTCCCCTAATCCTAACCCGTACGCTAACACTAAACCGTACCCTAACACGTACGCTCACCCTAAACCGTTGTCATACCCTAACCTGTACCCTAAACCGTCCCCGTCCGCTAACCCTAACCCTAACCCTAACCCTAACCCTTACCCGAAGCCTTACCCTCACCCGTCCCCTAATCCTAACCTGTACGCTAACACTAAACCGTACCCTAACACGTACGCTCACCCTAAACCGTTGTCATACCCTAACCTGTACCCTAAACCGTCCCCGTCCGCTAACCCTAACCCTAACCCTAACCCTAACCCTTACCCGAAGCCTTACCCTCACCCGTCCCATAATCCTAACCCGTACGCTAACACTAACCCGTACCCTAACACGTACGCTCACCCTAAACTGTTGTCGTACCCTAACCTGTACCCTAAATCGTCCCCGTCCCCTAACCCTAACCCTAACCCTAACCCTAACCCTAACACTTACCCGAAGCCTTACCCTCACCCGTCCCCTAATCCTAACCCGTACGCTAACACTAACCCGTACCCTAACCCGTACGCTCACCCTAAACCGTTGTCATACCCTAACCTGTACCCTAAACCGTCCCCGTCCCCGTCCCCTAACCCTAACCCTAACCCTAACCCTAAACCCTACCCGAAGCCTTACCCTCACCCGTCCCCTAATCCTAACCTGTACGCTAACACTAACCCGTACCCTAACACGTACGCTCACCCTAAACCGTTCTCGTACACTAACCTGTACCCTAAACCGTCCCCGTCCCCTAACCCTAACCCTAACCATAACCCTTACCCGAAGACTTACCCTCACCCGTACCCTAATCCTAACCCGTACGCTAATACTAACCCGTACCCTAACACGTACGCTCACCCTAAACCGTTGTCGTACCCTAACCTGTACCCTAAACCGTCCCCGTCCCTTAACCCTAACCCTAACCCTAACCCTAACCCTTACCCGAAGCCTTACCCTCACCCGTCCCCTAATCCTAACCCGTACGCTAACACTAACCCGTACCCTAACACGTACGCTCACCCTAAACCGTTGTCGTACCCTAACCTGTACCCTAAACCTTCCCCGTCCCCTAACCCTAACCCTAACTCTAAACCTAACCCTAACCCTTACCCGAAGCCTTACCCTCACCCGTCCCATAATCCTAACCCGTAGGCGAACACTAACCCGTACCCTAACACGTACGCTCACCCTAAACCGTTGTCGTACCCTAACCTGTAGCCTAAACCGTCCCCGTCCCCTAACCCTAACCCTAACCCTAACCCTAACCCTTACCCGAAGCCTTACCCTCACCCGTCCCCTAATCCTAACCCGTACGCTAACACTAACCCGTACCCTAACACGTACGCTCACCCTAAACCGTTGTCGTACCCTAACCATCTACCCTAAACCGTCCCCGTCCCCTAACCCTAACCCTAACCCTAACCCTAACCCTTACCCGAAGCCTTACCCTCACCCGTCCCCTAATCCTTACCCGTACGCTAACACTAATCCGTACCCTAACACGTACGCTCACCCTAAACCGTTGTCGTACACTAACCTGTACCCTAAACCGTCCCCGTCCCCGTCCCCGTCCCCTAACCCTTACCCTAACCCTAACCCTTACCCGAAGCCTTACCCTCACCAGTCCCCTAATCCTAACCCGTACGCTAACACTAACCCGTACCCTAACATGTACGCTCACCCTAAACCATTGTCATACCCTAACCTTTACCCTAAACCGTCGCCGTCCCCGTCCCCTAACCCTAACAATAACCCTAACCCTAACCCTTACCCGAAGCCTTACCCTCACCCGTCCCCTAATCCTAACCCGTACGTTAACACTAACCCGTACCCTAACACGTACGCTCACCCTAAACAGTTGTCGTACCCTAACCTGTACCCTAAACCGTCCCCGTCCCCTAACCCTAACCCTAACCCTAACCCTAACACTTACCCGAAGCCTTACCCTCACCCGTCCCCTAATCCTAACCCGTACGCTAACACTAACCCATAACCTAACACGTACGCTCACCCTAAACCGTTGTCGTACACTAACCTGTACCCTAAACCGTCCCCGTCCCCTAACCCTAACCCTAACCCTAACCCTAACCCTAACCCTTACCCGAAGCCTTACCCTCACCCGTCCCCTAATCCTAACTCGTACGCTAACACTAACCCATAACCTAACACGTACGCTCACCCTAAACCGTTGTCGTACACTAACCTGTACCCTAAACCGTCCCCGTCCCCTAACCCTAACCCTAACCCTAACCCTAACCCTAACCCTTACCCGAAGCCTTACCCTCACCCGTCCCCTAATCCTAACCCGTACGCTAACACTAACCGGTACCCTAACACGTACGCTCACCCTAAACCGTTGTCGTACCCTAACCTGTACCCTAAACCGTCCCCGTCCCCTAACCCTAACCCTAATCCTAACCCTAACCCTTACCCGAAGCCTTACCCTCACCCGTCCCCTAATCCTAACCCGTACGTTAACTCTAACCCGTACCGTAACACGTAAGCTCACCCTAAACCGTTGTCGTACCCTAACCTGTACCCTAAACCGTCCCCGTCCCCTAACCCTAACCCTAACCCTAACCCTAACCCTAACCCTTACCCGAAGCCTTACCCTCACCCGTCCCCTAATCCTAACCCGTACGCTAACACTAACCCGTACCCTAACACGTACGCTCACCTTAAACCGTTTTCGTACCCTAACCTGTACCCTAAACCGTCCCCGTCCCCTAACCCTAACCCTAACCCTAACCCTAACCCTAACCCTTACCTGAAGCCTTACCCTCACCCGTCTCCTAATCCTAACGCGTACGCTAACACTAACCCGTACCCTAACACGTACGCTCACCCTAAACCGTTGTCGTACCCTAACCTGTACCCTAAACCGTCCCCGTCCCCTAACCCTAACCCTAACCCTAACCCTAACCCTTACCCGAAGCCTTAACCTCACCCGTCCCCTAATCCTAACCCGTACGCTAACACTAACCCGTACCCTAACACGTACGCTCACCCTAAACCGTTGTCGTACCCTATCCTGTACCCTAAACCGTCCCCGTCCCCGTCCCCTAACCCTAACCCTAACCCTAACCCTAAACCTTAACCAAAGCCTTACCCTCACCCATCCCCTAATCCTAACCCGTACACTAACACTAACCCGTACCCTAAAACGTACGCTCACCCTAAACCGTTGTCGTACCCTATCCTGTACCCTAAACCGTCCCCGTCCCCGTCCCCTAACCCTAACCCTAACCCTAACCCTAACCCTTACCCGAAGCCTTACCCTCACCCGTCCCCTAATCCTAACCCATACGCTAACACTAACCCGTACCCTAACACGTACGCTCACCCTAAACCGTTGTTGTACCCTAACCTGTACCCTAAACCGTCCCCGTCCCCTAACCCTAACCCTAACCATAACCCTAACCCTAACACTTACCCGAAGCCTTACCCTCATCCATCCCCTAATCCTAACCTGTAGGCTAACACTAACCCGTACCCTAACACGTACGCTCACCCTAAACCGTTGTCGTACCCTAACCTGTACCCTAAACCGTCCCCGTCCACTAACCCTAACCCTAACCCTAACCCTAACCCTAACCCTAACCCTTACCCGAAGCCTTACCCTCACCCGTCCCCTAATCCTAACCCGTACGCTAACACTAACCCGTACCCTAACACGTACGCTCACTCTAAACCGTTGTCGTGCCCTAACCTGAACCCTAAACCGTCCCCGTCCCCTAAACCTAACCCTAACCCTAACCCTAACCCTTACCCGAAGCCTTACCCTCACTCGTCCCCTAATCCTAACCCGTAGTCTAACACTAACCCTTACCCTAACACGTACGCTCACCCTAAACCGTTGTTGTACCCTAACCTGTACCCTAAACCGTCCCCGTCCCCTAACCCTAACCCTAAGCCTAACCCTAACCCTAACCCTAACCCTTACCCGAAGCCTTACCCTCACCCGTCCCGTAATCCTAACCCGTACGCTAACACTAACCCGTACCCTAACACTACGCTCACCCTAAACCGTTGTCGTACCCTGACCTGTACCCTAAACCGTCCCCGTCCCCTAACCCTAACCCTAACCCTAACCCTAACCCTTACCCGAAGCCTTACCCTCACCCGTCCCCTAATCCTAACCCGTAGGCTAACACTAACCCGTACCCTAACACGTACGCTCACCCTAAACCGTTGTCGTACCCTAACCTGTACCCTAAACCATCCCCGTCCCCTAACCCTAACCCTAACCCTAACCCTAACCCTAACCCTTACCCGAAGCCTTACCCTCACCCGTCCCCTAATCCTAACCTGTACGCTAACACTAACACATAACCTAACACGTACGCTCACCCTAAACCATTGTCGTACCCTAACCTGTACCCTAAACCGTCCCCGTCCCCGTCCCCGTCCCCTAACCCTAACCCTAACCCTAACCCTTACCCGAAGCCTTACCCTCACCCGTCCCCTAATCCTAACCCGTACGCTAACACTAACCCGTACCCTAACACGTACGCTCACCCTAAACCGTTGTCGTACCCTAACCTGTACCCTAAACCGTCCCCGTTCCCCTAACCCTAACCCTAACCGTAACCCTAACCCTTACCCGAAGCCTTACCCTCACCCATCCCCTAATCCTAACCCCTAGGCTAACACTAACCCGTACCCTAACACGTACGCTCAACCTAAACCGTTGTCGTACCCTAACCTGTACCCTAAACCGTCCCCATCCCCTAACCCTAACCCTAACCCTAACCCTAACCCTAACCCTTACCCGAAGCCTTACCCTCACCCGTCCCCTAATCCTAACCCGTACGCTAACACTAACCCGTACCCTAACACGTACGCTCACCCTAAACCGTTGTCGTGCCCTAACCTGTACCCTAAACCGTCCCCGTCCCCTAAACCTAACCCTAACCCTAACCCTAACCCTTAACCGAAGCCTTACGCTCAGCCGTCCCCTAATCCTAACCCGTACACTAACACTAACCCGTACCCTAACACGTACGCTCACCCTAAACCGTTGTCGTACCCTAACCTGTACCCTAAACCGTCCCCGTCCCCTAACCCTAACCCTAACCCTAACCCTAACCCTTACCCGAAGCCTTACCCTCACCCGTCCCCTAATCCTAACCCGTACGCTAACACTAACCCGTACCCAAACACGTACGCTCACCCTAAACTGTTGTCGTACCCTAACCTGTACCCTCAACCGTCCCCGTCCCCTAAGCCTAACCCTAACCCTAACCCTAACCCTTACCCGAAGCCTTACCCTCACCCGTCCCCTAATACTAACCCGTACGCTAACACTAACCCGTAACCTAACACGTACGCTCAACCTAAACCGTTGTCGTACCCTAACCTGTACCCTAAACCGTCCCCGTCCCCGTCCCCTAACCCTAACCCTAACCCTAACCCTAACCCTTACCCGAAGCCTTACCCTCACCCGTCCCCTAATCCTAACCCGTACGCTAACACTAAACCATACCCTTACACGTACGCTCACCGTAAACCGTTGTCGTACACTAACCTGTACCCTAAACCGTCCCCGTCCCCCAACCCTAACCCTAACCCTAACCCTTACCCGAAGCCTTACCCTCACCCGTCCCCTAATCCTAACCCGTACGCTAACACTAACCCGTACCCTAACACGTACGCTCACCCTAAACCGTTTTCATACCCTAAACTGTACCCTAAACCGTCCCCGTCCCCTAACCCTTACCCTAACCCTAACCCTAACCCTAACCCTTACCCGAAGCCTTACCCTCACCCGTCCCCTAATCCTAACCCATACGCTAACACTAACCCGTACCCTAACACGTACGCTCACCCTAAACCGTTGTCGTACCCTAACCTGTACCCTAAACCGTCCCCGTCCCCTAACCCTAACCCTAAACCTAACCCTAACCCTTACCCTCACCCGTCGCCTAATCCTAACCCGTACGCTAACACTAACCCATACCCTAACACGTGCACTCACCCTAAACCGTTGTCGTACCCTAACCTGTACCCTAAACCGTCCCCGTCCCCAACCCTAACCCTAACCCTAACCCTAACCCTAACCCTTACCCGAAGCCTTACCCTCACCCGTCCCCTAATCCTAACCCGTACGCTAACACTAACCCGTACCCTAACACGTACGCTCACCCTAAACCGTTGTCGTACCCTAAACTGTACCCTAAACCGTCCCCGTCCCCTAACCCTAACCCTAACCCTAACCCTAACCCTTACCCGAAGCCTTACCCTAACCCGTCCCCTAATCCTAACCCGTACGCTAACACTAACCCGTACCCTAACACGTACGCTCACCCTAAACCGTTCTCGTACCCTAACCTGTACCCTAAACCGTCCCCGTTCCCTAACCCTAACCCTAACCCTAACCCTAACCCTAACCCTTACCCGAAGCCTTACCCTCACCCGTCTCCTAATCCTAACGCGTACGCTAACACTAACCCGTACCCTAACACGTACGCTCACCCTAAACCGTTGTCGTACCCTAACCTGTACCCTAAACCGTCCCCGTCCCCTAACCCTAACCCTAACCCTAACCCTAACCCTAACCCTTACCCGAAGCCTTACCCTCACCCGTCCCCTAATCCTAACCCGTACGCTAACACTAACCCGTACCCTAACACGTACGCTCACCCTAAACCGTTGTCGTACCCTAACCTGTACCCTAAACCGTCCCTGTCCCCATCCCCGTCCCCGTCCCCTAACCCTAACCCTAACCCTAACCCTTACCCGAAGCCTTACCCTCACCCTTCCCCTAATCCTAACCCGTACGCTAACTCTAACCCGTACCCTAACACGTACGCTCACCCTAAACCGTTGTCGTACCCTAACCTGTACCCTCAACCGTCCCCATCCCCGTCCCCGTCCGCTAACCCTAACCCTAACCCTAACCCTAACCCTTACCCGAAGCCTTACTCACACCCGTCCCCTAATCCTAACCCGTAGGCTAACACTAACCCGTACCCTAACACGTACGCTCACCCGAAACCGTTGTCGTACCCTAACCTGTAGCCTAAACCGTCCCCGTCCCCTAACCCTAACCCTAACCCTAACCCTAACCCTTACCCGAAGCCTTACCCTCACCCGTCCCCTAATCCTAACCCGTACGCTAACACTAACCCGTACCCAAACACGTACGCTCACCCTAAACTGTTGTCGTACCCTAACCTGTACCCTCAACCGTCCCCGTCCCCTAAGCCTAACCCTAACCCTAACCCTAACCCTTACCCGAAGCCTTACCCTCACCCGTCCCCTAATACTAACCCGTACGCTAACACTAACCCGTACCCTAACACGTACGCTCAACCTAAACCGTTGTCGTACCCTAACCTGTACCCTAAACCGTCCCCGTCCCCGTCCCCTAACCCTAAGCCTAACCCTAACCCTAACCCTTACCCGAAGCCTTACCCTCACCCGTCCCCTAATCCTAACCCGTACGCTAACACTAACCCGTACCCTAACACGTACACTCACCCTAAACCGTTGTCGTACCCTAACCTGTACGCTAAACCGTCCCCATCCCCGTCCCCTAACCCTAACCCTAACCCTTACCCGAAGCCTTACCCTCACCCGTCCCCTAATCCTAACCCGTACGCTAACACTAACCCGTACCCTAACACGTACGCTCACCCTAAACCGTTTTCATACCCTAAACTGTACCCTAAACCGTCCCCGTCCCCTAACCCTTACCCTAACCCTAACCCTAACCCTAACCCTTACCCGAAGCCTTACCCTCACCCGTCCCCTAATCCTAACCCATACGCTAACACTAACCCGTAGCATAACACGTACGCTCACCCTAAACCGTTGTTGTACCCTAACCTGTACCCTAAACCGTCCCCGTCCCCTAACCCTAACCCTAACCCTAACCCTAACCATAACACTTACCCGAAGCCTTAACCTCAACCGTCCCCTAATCCTAACCCGTACGCTAACACTAACCCGTACCCTAACACGTACGCTCACCCTAAACCGTTGTCGTGCCCTAACCTGTACCCTAAACCGTCCCCGTCCCCTAAACCTAACCCTAACCCTAACCCTAACCCTTAACCGAAGCCTTACGCTCAGCCGTCCCCTAATCCTAACCCGTACACTAACACTAACCCGTACCCTAACACGTACGCTCACCCTAAACCGTTGTCGTACGCTAACCTGTACCCTAAACCGTCCCCGTCCCTGTCCCCGTCCCCTAACCCTAACCCTAACCCTAACCCTTACCCGAAGCCTTACCCTCACCCGTCCCCTAATCCTAACCCGTACGCTAACACTAACCCGTACCCAAACACGTACGCTCACCCTAAACCGTTGTCGTACCCTAAACTGTACCCTAAACCGTCCCCGTCCCCTAACCCTAACCCTAACCCTAACACTAACCCTAACCCTTACCCGAAGCCTTACTCTAACCCGTCCCCTAATCCTAACCCGTACGCTAACACTAACCCGTACCCTAACACGTACAATCACCCTAAACCGTTCTCGTACCCTAACCTGTACCCTAAACCGTCCCCGTCCCCTAACCCTAACCCTAACCCTAACCCTTACCCGAAGCCTTACCCTCACCCGTCTCCTAATCCTAACGCGTACGCTAACACTAACCCGTACCCTAACACGTACGCTCACCCTAAACCGTTCTCGTACCCTAACCTGTACCCTAAACCGTCCCCGTCACCTAACCCTAACCCTAACCCTAACCCTAACCCTTACCCGAAGCCTTACCCTCACGCGTCCCCTAATCCTAACCCGTACGCTAACACTAACCCGTACCCTAACACGTACGCTCACCCTAAACCGTTGTCGTACCCTAACCTGTACCCTAAACCGTCCCTGTCCCCATCCCCGTCCCCGTCCCCTAAACCTAACCCTAACCCTAACCCTTACCCGAAGCCTTACCTTCACCCGTCCCCTAATCCTAACCCGTACGCTAACACTAACCCGTACCCTAACACTTACGCTCACCCTAAACCGTTGTCGTACCCTAACCTGTACCCTCAACCGTCCCCGTCCCCGTCCCCGTCCGCTAACCCTAACCCTAACCCTAACCCTTACCCGAAGCCTTACCCTCACCCGTCCCCTAATCCTAACCCATACGCTAACACTAACCCTTTCCCTAACACATACGCTCACCCTAAACCGTTGTCGTACCCTAAACTCTACCCTAAACCGTCCCCGTCCCCTAACCCTAACCCTAACCCTAACCCTAACCCTTACCCGAAGCCTTACCCACACCCGTCCTCTAATCCTACCCTGTAGGCTAACACTAACCCGTACCCTAACACGTACGCTCAACCTAAACCGTTGTCGTACACTAACCTGTACCCTAAACCGTCCCCGTCCCCTAACCCTTACCCTAACCCTAACCCTTACCCGAAGCAGTACCCTCACCCGTCCCCTAAACCTAACCCGTACGCTAACACTAACCCGTACCCTAACACGTACGCTCACCCTAAACTGTTGTCGTACCCTAACCTGTACCCTCAACCGTCCCCGTCCCCTAAGCCTAACCCTAACCCTAACCCTAACCCTTACCCGAAGCCTTACCCTCACCCGTCCCCTAATCCTAACCCGTACGCCAACACTAACCCGTACCCTAACACGTACGGTCAACCTAAACCGTTGTCGTACCCTAACCTGTACCCTAAACCGTCCCCGTCCCCGTCCCCTAACCCTAACCCTAACCCTAATCCTAACCCTTACCCGAAGCCTTACCCTCAGCCGTCCCCTAATCCTAACCCGTACGCTAACACTAACCCGTACCCTAACACATACGCTCACCCTAAACCGTTGTCGTACCCTAACCTGTACCCTAAATCATCCCCGTCCCCTAACCCAAACCCTAACCCTAACCCTAACCCTTACCAGAAGCCTTACTCTCACCCGTCCCCTAATCCTAACCCGTACGCTAACACTAACCCGTACCCTAACACGTATGCTCAACCTAAACCGTTCTCGTACCCGAACGTGTACCCTAAACCGTCCCCTTCCCCTAACACTAACCCTAACCCTAACCCTTACCCGAAGCCTTACCCTCACCCGTCCCCTAATCCTAACGCGTACGCTAACACTAAACCGTACCCTAACACGTACGCTCACCCTAAACCGTTGCCGTACCCTAACCTGTACTCTAAACCGTCCCCGTCCCCTAACCCTAACCCTAACCCTAACCCTTACCCAAAGCCTTACCCTCACCCGTCCCCTAATCCTAACGCGTACGCTAACACTAACCCGTACCCTAACACGTACGCACACTCTAAACCGTTGTCGTACCCTAACCTGTACCCTAAACCGTCCCCGTCCCCTAACGCTAACCCTAACACGAACCCTAACCCTTACCTGAAGACTTACACTCACCCGCCACCTAATCCTAACCCGTACGCTAACACTAACCCGTACCCCAACACGTACGCTCACCCTAAACCGTTGTCGTACACTAACCTATACCCTAAACCGTCCCCGTCCCCTAACCCTAACCCTAACCCTAACCCTAACCCTTACCCGAAGCCTTACCCTCACCCGTCCCCTAATCCTAACCCGTACGCTAACACTAACCCGTACCCTAACACGTACACTCACCCTAAACCATTTTCGTACCCTAACCTGTACCCTAAACCGTGCCCGTCCCCGTCCCCTAACCCTAACCCTAACCCTAACCCTAACCCTTACCCGAAGCCTTACCCTCACCCGTCCCCTAGTCCTAACCCGTACGCTAACACTAACCCGTACCCTAACATGTACGCTCACCCTAAACCGTTGTCGTACCCTAACCTGTACCCTAAACCGTGCCTGTCCCCGTCCCCTAACCCTAACCCTAACCCTAACCCTATCTCTTACCCGAAGCCTTACCCTCACCCATCCCCTAATCCTAACCCGTACGCTAACACTAACCCATACCCTAACACGTACGGTCACCCTAAACCGTTGTCGTACCCTAACCTGTACCCTAAACCGTCCCCGTCCCCGTCCCCTAACCCTAACCCTAACCCTAACCCTAACCCTTACCCGAAGCCTTACCCTCACCCGTCCCCTAATCCTAACCCGTACGCTAACACTAACCCGTACCGTAACACGTACGCTCACCCTAAACCGTTGTCTTACCCTAACCTGTACCCTAAACCGTCCCCGGCCCCTAACCCTAACCCTAACCCTAACCCTAACCCTAATCCTTACCCGAAGCCTTACCCTCACTCGTCCCCTAATCCTAACCCGTACGCTAACACTAACCCGTACCCTAACACGTACGCTCACCCTAAACCGTTGTCGTACCCTAACCTGTACCCTAAACCGTCCGCGTCCCCTAACCCTAACCCTAACCCTAACCCTAAACCTAACCCTTACCGGAAGGCTTACCCTCACCCGTCTTCTAATCCTAACCCGAACGTTAACACTAACCCATATACTAACACGTACGCTCACCCTAAACCGTTGCCGTACCCTAACCTGTACCCTAAACCGTCCCCGTCCCCTAACCCTAACCTTAACCTTAACCGTAACTCTTACCCGAAGCCTTACCCTCACCCGTCCCCTAATCCTAACCCGCACGCTAACACTAACCCGTACCCTAACACGTACGCTCACCCTAAACCGTTGTCGTACCCTAACCTATACCCTAAACCGTCCCCGTCCCCGTCCCCTAACCCTAACCCTAACCCTAACCCTAACCCTTACCCGAAGCCTTATCCTCACCCGTCCCCTAATCCTAAACTGTACGCTAACCGAAACCCGTACCCTAACACATACGCTCACCCTAAACCGTTGTCGTACCCTAACCTGTACCCTAAATCGTCCCCGTCCCCTAACCCTAACCCTAACCCTTACCAGAAGCCTTACCCTCACCCGTCCCCTAATCCTAACCCGTACGCTAACACTAACCCGTACCCTAACACGTATGCTCACCCTAAATCGTTCTCGTACCCGAACGTGTACTCTAAACCGTCCCCTTCCCCTAACACTAACCCTAACCCTAACCCTTACCCGAAGCCTTACCCTCACCCGTCCCCTAATCCTAACGCGTACGCTAACACTAAACCGTACCCTAACACGTACGCTCACCCTAAACCGTTGTCGTACCCTAACCTGTACTCTAAACCGTCCCCGTCCCCTAACCCTAACCCTAACCCTAACCCTTACCCAAAGCCTTACCCTCACCCGTCCCCTAATCCTAACCCATACGCTAACACTAACCCATACCCTAACACGTACGCTCACCCTAAACCGTTGTCGTACACTAACCTGTACCCTAAACCGTCCCCGTCCCCGTCCCCGTCCCCTAACCCTAACCCTAACCCTAAACCTTACCCGAAGCCTTACCCTCACCTGTCAGCTAATCCTAACCCGTACGCTAACACTAACCCGTACCCTAACACGTACGCTCACCCTAAACCGTTGTCGTACACTAACCTGTACCCTAAACCGTCCCCGTCCCCTAACCCTAACCCTAAACCTAACCCTAACCCTAACCCTTACCCGAAGCCTTACCCTCACCCGTCCCCTAATCCTAACCCGTACGCTAACAATAACCCGTACCCTAACACGTACGCTCACCCTAAACCGTTGTCGTACCCTAACCTGTACCCTAAACCGTACCCGTCCCCGTCCCCTAACCCTAACCCTAACCCTAACCCTTACCCGAGGCCTTACCCTAACCCGTCCCCTAATCCTAAACCGTACGCTAACACTAACCCGTACCCTAACACGTACGCTCACCCTAAACCGTTGTTGTACCCTAACCTGTACCCTAAACTGTCCCCGTCCCCTAACCCTAAACCTAAACCTAACCCTAACCCTAACCCTTACCCGAAGCCTTACCCTCACCCGTCCCCTAATAGTAACCCGTACGCTAACACTAACCTGTACCCTAACACGTACGCTCACCCTAAACCGTTGTCGTACCCTAACCTCTACCCTAAACCGTCCCCGTCCCCTAAACCTAACCCTAACCCTAACCCTAACCCTTACCCGAAGCCTTACTCTCACACTTCCCCTAATCCTAACCCATACGCTGACACTAACCCGTACCCTAACACGTACGCTCACCCTAAACCATTGTCGTACCCTAACCTGTAACCTAAACCGTCCCCGTCCCCTAACCCAAACCCTAACCCTAACCCTAACCCTAACCCTAACCCTAACCCTTACCCGAAGCCTTACCCTCACCCGTCCCCTAATCCTAACCCGTACGCTAACACTAACACGTACCCTAACACGTACGCTCACCCTAAACCGTTGTCGTACCCTAACTTGTACCCTAAACCGTCCCCGTCCCCTAACCCTAACCCTAACCCTAACCCTAACCCTAACCCTTACCCGAAGCCTTACCCTCACCCGTCCCCTAATCCTAACCCGTACGCTAACACTAACCAGTACCCTAACACGTACGCTCACCCTAAACCGTTGTCGTACCCTAACCTGTACCCTAAACCGTCCCCATCCCCTAACCCTAACCCTAACCCTAACCCGAACCCTAACCCTTACCAGAAGCCTTACTCTCACCCGTCCCCTAATCCTAACCCGTACGCTAACACTAACCCGTACCCTAACACGTATGCTCAACCTAAACCGTTCTCGTACCCGAACGTGTACCCTAAACCGTCCCCTTCCCCTAACACTAACCCTAACCCTAACCCTTACCCGAAGCCTTACCCTCACCCGTCCCCTAATCCTAACGCGTACGCTAACACTAAACCGTACCCTAACACGTACGCTCACCCTAAACCGTTGCCGTACCCTAACCTGTACTCTAAACCGTCCCCGTCCCCTAACCCTAACCCTAACCCTAACCCTTACCCAAAGCCTTACCCTCACCCGTCCCCTAATCCTAACGCGTACGCTAACACTAACCCGTACCCTAACACGTACGCACACTCTAAACCGTTGTCGTACCCTAACCTGTACCCTAAACCGTCCCCGTCCCCTAACGCTAACCCTAACACGAACCCTAACCCTTACCTGAAGACTTACACTCACCCGCCACCTAATCCTAACCCGTACGCTAACACTAACCCGTACCCCAACACGTACGCTCACCCTAAACCGTTGTCGTACACTAACCTATACCCTAAACCGTCCCCGTCCCCTAACCCTAACCCTAACCCTAACCCTAACCCTTACCCGAAGCCTTACCCTCACCCGTCCCCTAATCCTAACCCGTACGCTAACACTAACCCGTACCCTAACACGTACACTCACCCTAAACCATTTTCGTACCCTAACCTGTACCCTAAACCGTGCCCGTCCCCGTCCCCTAACCCTAACCCTAACCCTAACCCTAACCCTTACCCGAAGCCTTACCCTCACCCGTCCCCTAGTCCTAACCCGTACGCTAACACTAACCCGTACCCTAACATGTACGCTCACCCTAAACCGTTGTCGTACCCTAACCTGTACCCTAAACCGTGCCTGTCCCCGTCCCCTAACCCTAACCCTAACCCTAACCCTATCTCTTACCCGAAGCCTTACCCTCACCCATCCCCTAATCCTAACCCGTACGCTAACACTAACCCATACCCTAACACGTACGGTCACCCTAAACCGTTGTCGTACCCTAACCTGTACCCTAAACCGTCCCCGTCCCCGTCCCCTAACCCTAACCCTAACCCTAACCCTAACCCTTACCCGAAGCCTTACCCTCACCCGTCCCCTAATCCTAACCCGTACGCTAACACTAACCCGTACCGTAACACGTACGCTCACCCTAAACCGTTGTCTTACCCTAACCTGTACCCTAAACCGTCCCCGGCCCCTAACCCTAACCCTAACCCTAACCCTAACCCTAATCCTTACCCGAAGCCTTACCCTCACTCGTCCCCTAATCCTAACCCGTACGCTAACACTAACCCGTACCCTAACACGTACGCTCACCCTAAACCGTTGTCGTACCCTAACCTGTACCCTAAACCGTCCGCGTCCCCTAACCCTAACCCTAACCCTAACCCTAAACCTAACCCTTACCGGAAGGCTTACCCTCACCCGTCTTCTAATCCTAACCCGAACGTTAACACTAACCCATATACTAACACGTACGCTCACCCTAAACCGTTGCCGTACCCTAACCTGTACCCTAAACCGTCCCCGTCCCCTAACCCTAACCTTAACCTTAACCGTAACTCTTACCCGAAGCCTTACCCTCACCCGTCCCCTAATCCTAACCCGCACGCTAACACTAACCCGTACCCTAACACGTACGCTCACCCTAAACCGTTGTCGTACCCTAACCTATACCCTAAACCGTCCCCGTCCCCGTCCCCTAACCCTAACCCTAACCCTAACCCTAACCCTTACCCGAAGCCTTATCCTCACCCGTCCCCTAATCCTAAACTGTACGCTAACCGAAACCCGTACCCTAACACATACGCTCACCCTAAACCGTTGTCGTACCCTAACCTGTACCCTAAATCGTCCCCGTCCCCTAACCCTAACCCTAACCCTTACCAGAAGCCTTACCCTCACCCGTCCCCTAATCCTAACCCGTACGCTAACACTAACCCGTACCCTAACACGTATGCTCACCCTAAATCGTTCTCGTACCCGAACGTGTACTCTAAACCGTCCCCTTCCCCTAACACTAACCCTAACCCTAACCCTTACCCGAAGCCTTACCCTCACCCGTCCCCTAATCCTAACGCGTACGCTAACACTAAACCGTACCCTAACACGTACGCTCACCCTAAACCGTTGTCGTACCCTAACCTGTACTCTAAACCGTCCCCGTCCCCTAACCCTAACCCTAACCCTAACCCTTACCCAAAGCCTTACCCTCACCCGTCCCCTAATCCTAACCCATACGCTAACACTAACCCATACCCTAACACGTACGCTCACCCTAAACCGTTGTCGTACACTAACCTGTACCCTAAACCGTCCCCGTCCCCGTCCCCGTCCCCTAACCCTAACCCTAACCCTAAACCTTACCCGAAGCCTTACCCTCACCTGTCAGCTAATCCTAACCCGTACGCTAACACTAACCCGTACCCTAACACGTACGCTCACCCTAAACCGTTGTCGTACACTAACCTGTACCCTAAACCGTCCCCGTCCCCTAACCCTAACCCTAAACCTAACCCTAACCCTAACCCTTACCCGAAGCCTTACCCTCACCCGTCCCCTAATCCTAACCCGTACGCTAACAATAACCCGTACCCTAACACGTACGCTCACCCTAAACCGTTGTCGTACCCTAACCTGTACCCTAAACCGTACCCGTCCCCGTCCCCTAACCCTAACCCTAACCCTAACCCTTACCCGAGGCCTTACCCTAACCCGTCCCCTAATCCTAAACCGTACGCTAACACTAACCCGTACCCTAACACGTACGCTCACCCTAAACCGTTGTTGTACCCTAACCTGTACCCTAAACTGTCCCCGTCCCCTAACCCTAAACCTAAACCTAACCCTAACCCTAACCCTTACCCGAAGCCTTACCCTCACCCGTCCCCTAATAGTAACCCGTACGCTAACACTAACCTGTACCCTAACACGTACGCTCACCCTAAACCGTTGTCGTACCCTAACCTCTACCCTAAACCGTCCCCGTCCCCTAAACCTAACCCTAACCCTAACCCTAACCCTTACCCGAAGCCTTACTCTCACACTTCCCCTAATCCTAACCCATACGCTGACACTAACCCGTACCCTAACACGTACGCTCACCCTAAACCATTGTCGTACCCTAACCTGTAACCTAAACCGTCCCCGTCCCCTAACCCAAACCCTAACCCTAACCCTAACCCTAACCCTAACCCTAACCCTTACCCGAAGCCTTACCCTCACCCGTCCCCTAATCCTAACCCGTACGCTAACACTAACACGTACCCTAACACGTACGCTCACCCTAAACCGTTGTCGTACCCTAACTTGTACCCTAAACCGTCCCCGTCCCCTAACCCTAACCCTAACCCTAACCCTAACCCTAACCCTTACCCGAAGCCTTACCCTCACCCGTCCCCTAATCCTAACCCGTACGCTAACACTAACCAGTACCCTAACACGTACGCTCACCCTAAACCGTTGTCGTACCCTAACCTGTACCCTAAACCGTCCCCATCCCCTAACCCTAACCCTAACCCTAACCCGAACCCTAACCCTTACCCGAAGCCTTACCCTCACCCGTCCCCTAATCCTAACCCGTACGCTAACACTAACCCGTACCCTAACACGTACGCTCACTCTAAACCGTTGTCGTACCCTAACCTGTACCCTAAACCGTCCCCGTCCCCTAACGCTAACCCTAACCCGAACCCTAACCCTTACCTGAAGACTTACACTCACCCGCCACCTAATCCTAACCCGTACGCTAACACTAACCCGTATCCCAACACGTACGCTCACCCTAAACCGTTGTCGTACACTAACCTGTACCCTAAACCGTCCCCGTCCCCTAACCCTAACCCTAACCCTAACCCTAACCCTAACACTTACCCGAAGCCTTACCCTCACCCGTCCCCTAGTCCTAACCCGTACGCTAACACTAACCCGTACCCTAACATGTACGCTCACCCTAAACCGTTGTCGTACCCTAACCTGTACCCTAAACCGTCCCCGTCCCCGTCCCCTAACCCTAACCCTAACCCTAACCCTAACCCTAACCCTTACCCGAAGCCTTACCCTCACCCGTCCCCTAATCCTAACCCGTACGCTAACACTAACCCGTACCGTAACACGTACGCTCACCCTAAACCGTTGTCGTACCCTAACCTGTACCCTAAACCGTCCCCGGCCCCTAACCGTAACCCTAACCCTAACCCTAACCCTAAACCTTACCCGAAGCCTTACCCTCACCCGTCCCCTAATCCTAACCCGTACGCTAACACTAACCGATACCCTAACACGTACGCTCACCCTAAGCCGTTGTCGTACCCTAACCTGTACCCTAAACCGTCCCCGTCCCCTAACCCTAACCCTAACCCTAACCCTAACCCTAACACTTACCCGAAGCCTTACCCTCACCCGTCCCCTAATCCTAACCCGTACGCTAACACTAACCCGTACCCTAACACGTACGCTCACCCTAAACCGTTGTCGTACCCTAACCTGTACCCTAAACCGTCCCCGTCCCCTAACCCTAGCCCTAACCCTAACCCTAACCCTAACC